>NC_079497.1:76105322-76409241 GCF_030052815.1 Hevea brasiliensis | reverse complement strand
ATTGTCATACTTTGTTAAAATCAGTGTTCCAAGACTAGTAATAAAAATTTGGCAAGGTGCCATTTATATTTAGGACTAACTGTCCTTCCAAACCTGTTGAAAACAGTTTAATATTATGATATCAAAATCTCAAATATTTCATAGTCCCTATTTCTCAGTAAAGTCAATAGACTTTTACAGTTATTAAACAGTTCCATAATACAGTCCATAATAATTTAAATATATACAGAAAATCTCCATATTATTTAATATGTACAAAATATTATACAAGGCCAAATTTCAAATATACAACAAAAGTACAAAATACAAGATATCCTAAGTCCTACCATGTATGCAATGCAGTGCAGATGACTCTGGACTCCTGTGTAGATCTGATGTCTCACCCGGTAGTAGGTCTGCTGGGCTCCCAAGCTGTGTCTCCAATACCTACGCTGTCACACCCTACCCCTCTGTAAGGCATAACATGATCCCGTAGTATACCTAATGAATTACCAACTCCGTCTACTGATAACCCATTAAATACACTACAAGGGATTTTAAAAACTTTTCTTACTTATTTTACAGTGGTGAGCACTATTTACAGGTATTAAAAATTTTGGTGAACTGAAGTGAAACAATTAACTCATTTGATTTATTTGGAATTTCTGTAAAAATTTTGGCAGAGTGCCATCTGTATTTTGGATAAAACAGTTCTTCAGAAAACCTGTAAAAAGACACTTCAATAATTTTCCAAATCTCAACTCCAATACATTTCTCAACACAACAATTTATCAACTCAATTCCATAGAAATTTTCCGAAGTCTGAGATAAGGAAATATAATACAATTTTTACAAGTCCAATAACTCATAATTAATTTACAACTTCAAGGTACAATTTGAATTTACAACTGCTCAAAACCAAAAAAAAAATAATATCTACATACAGTGGTCATACATTACAGTACAAAATGCAAAAAGTGGTATACTCGTTATACCAGAAAATCTCTTGCTGGAGGTATATGCAGCCTAGTCTCACGCCTGCTTTGTCTCTCTACTGCGACAAAGAATAAAGCTATCATTTGAGACAATGTCTCAGTGGTGCACAACATTAACCAAATACAATTTAAATCACAATTCATAAGTCATGTAAATAGTGGATACTTAAAACCATAGTCAATTTCAAGACAGTAATTGTCCATAAGAATTTAAACTCCATTTGTCAATATCATAATAATTTTCATAAGTTAGATCATGTTTGAATTCAAAAGACAGTATATGTCAATGAGAGTTTAAATCCATTTCACAATCTCACAATGCATATCAATAAATCACACACAGCTTAATCATGATCCATAGTTCAATTCGTCCCAAAAGCCAATGGCTAATGAGGTATTCAATTCATCCCAAAAGTCGATGACTAATGAGGAATAACATAGCTAGCTAGCAAAATATGAGTACTCATCCAATTCGTCCTCAACAGGCACACACCTCAACACTTCATCCAGAGAGGGAATTCAATTCGTCCCACTAGACAAGCTAATGAGGAATACAATCAATATACATGATAGCTGTGGTTTCAATCCATTTCCAATGCTTTTAAATCAATAAGTATCCATCAATGTTATTTAAACAATTTCTCACAGTTTCAAATCATTTACAATGCTTTTCAAGCAATAAATATTCATTCAAATACATTTCCACAATTTAAAACAATAATATACAAATAGTCAATATTTATTTCAATTGAAAATAATTCAAAAGAAATAGTTGTTGTGCACAAACCTCTGATATTTGTCTCCTGGTCTTGACTCAGTATTTCTTTCCCTTTTGCTGAGTCCTCGTTAACTGAGAAACACAATTTGAAGTGTTTCAGTGCTAAATTAATTTGCCTCTAACGATAATGTTCGATAAACAATTCACTGAATATCTTTATTTGCTTAATCACCTAATATACCGACCCTCGATGCGTTTTAGGTAAATTAGGTTTTGGTGTCCTTAATATGTCACATTCGATAATGTTTTAGGATTGGTACGTGTTACCAAACTCAATTCTATGTATATTGCGTTTTCTTGCATTTCATTGCAAATTGCTGGATTTCGGGATACTAGTTTAACCTAGCCGGACGACCTATTTCCCTCAGTTTTCGGGTTTCGGTCAAAACTACAAACTTGTAGATCTATGTCTTATGGACCGTGATGCAAAATTTTAGGTCATTCCGAGTTAAGTAGACCGAGTTATGGTCATTATACTATTGCTAGTCAAATGGTATCAAATTAGGTCAATTTTAGGTCAATTTGGTCAACTCTGGTTCGGCCAGTTTTTGGACCCGAACTTGTGCAAGCTTTTTTACTTGCTTATGGTCATTTCTGGGTTTTGGTGTCTTCATAAGACTTGTAGGTATGGGTCTTAACTATCCATGGTTAAAATTTCAGGTCAATTGGACCTGTTTTGAGTGAGTTATGACCTAAACACTCACTGCTGCCCAATTGGTCATTTTTCAGGTCCTAATTGTACCTAATCCGAATTGGTCATTTTCTTAGGTCACCTTGCAAGCAGAAATTTGGTATGCTTTCTCAATGAAAGTTGGCACATTTTGTGCCTAGTTCCACCTGCAATTGGTATCATACCAATTGAGATTACACATTTAAACTTATTGGCTAAAATGTACACTGCCCTTAGTTACCTTGCTTAAACACACATCAATCACACACTTACCTTGCAATTTGTTTACTTCCCTACCAAATCTGTTTTGGTACATTACCAAAAACATATTCCACTTTACATTAACATCACTTTGGGCAGATTACAATTATCCTCAACACACCAAATATAATTCTAATTTCCAAAGTCCAAATACAATTACACATACACTTTACACAACAATTTCATATACATATCCATCTATCCTTAATGCCACAATTCTGCCCATATCTTCATCAACACATATACTTATCCAAGAGTTCCAAGGCTGCCGAAAATGTCCCTCAACACCAAAGTGTCCTACAATTCATCAATTTCCATTCTAAATGCAAAATCACCTTATACATATGAAGTAATTCACTAAGTTATTAAATCACCATAACCAACATCATTTCCCATCAAATATATGCACAATTATCTCATCAAATACATGACTACATGGCTGCCCAAATATGGATATCTCAATAACTCTTCAAACTTAAAAATTTTCTTCACAAAACCAACACCCATAACATGAACACAAAGTTTAACAAAGCTAACTTCAAAAATGCTAACTTACCTTATAGTTGGAGCTTGTTAAACCTTGCTTAAACTTCTCAAATTTGGTATCAAACTCTTCCTTGTGATGTGTAGACCATTTTTCATGAAGGAACCTAAGTGTTTAGAGGTGAAATGAGGGAGTGGATGAAGGTTGCATGAACACGCCCATGTAGGTTTTCTCCTTTCCTTCAATTCGGCAAGTTTGAATGCAAATGAAGAAGATGAACATTCTGATGGGTATAGTGGACTTACATCAGTATTTTTATGTTTAATTAAATCCCCAGTGGTCCACTAACTAAGATTAAATCATATAATATGTTAATTGTTTATTTATCCCACATTAACCCATGATTTTAGCTATTTACTTTAGGTACCACCAAATTAATTTTTCATTTCATTTTCTAAGTGTAATAGTATTTATTTTTAATGGACATTTAGGTCAAAAGACAATTCGGGATGTCAAATGACCATAATGCCCTTGTTCGGGTTGCATTCCCGATTTTTCGGTAACACCGGTTTTGTCTGTTTTTCGATTTCTCACTTTTCTTTGTACTAATTATTTAATTTTTCTTTGATCTTTCTAATGATATTTATTCTTCAATAAGGGTCTATTTCAGTCCTAAAAATGTTTTCCAGGCTTCCCCGCAGTCCAGGGCTAGTCAACGGTCCACGCCGTGACTTCCCAGTGCGGTCACCCATCGCTAGGGTTCTCGGCTCGCTTAACTTGGTTACCTTTCTTTGCTATTATTTTTCCTTTATTTTTCTTGTATTTTCTTCTCTTGTATTTCATTATTTTATGTCTCCACCCTCATGTCAAAGTGTAGTTCTAGGCATCCTAGCTGTCCGGACAACACTGGTCACCGGAACAGTAGAACGCACTACTGAACTTTGGGGTGTTACAATTCTCTCCCCCTTAAAATAAATTTCGTCTCGAAATTTTACCTGGCATTAGTCTCTAAACAGCTGTGGGTGCTGTCTCCTCATATCCTCTTCATGTTCCCAAGTAGCTTCCTGGCCTGAATGATGGTTCCACAGCACTTTAACCAGGTGTATCTGATTGTTCCTCAGCTGCTTCACCTCATATGCCAGAATTTTTATGGGTTCTTCCTCATATGAGAGGTCTAGATTTACCTCAATCTCTTCAACTAATAGTACATGAGATGGGTCAGATCTGTACCTCCTTAACATGGACACATGGAAGACACTGTGTATCCTTGCTAGCTCTGGAGGTAATGCCAACCGATATGCCAAAGGACCCACTCTTTCCAGAACTTCATAAGGTCCGATGAAACGAGGACTCAGTTTCCCCTTTCTACCAAATCTTATAATCCTCTTCCAAGGAGAAACTTTGAGGAATACCTTATCACCCACTGCGTACTCAATATCTCTTCTTTTCATATCAACATAGGACTTCTGACGGTCTGATGCAGCCTTGAGTCTATCTCTAATCAATATGATATTTTCCTCTGTCTGCTGAACAATTTCTGGCCCAATCATCTTCCTTTCACCTACCTCATCCCAACATAGGGGAGTTCTGCACTTTCTACCGTACAAAGCTTCATGTGGAGGCATCCCAATGCTTGATTGGTAGCTGTTGTTATAAGAAAACTCAATCAAAGGCAAGTGTGTATCCCAACTACCTTCAAATTCAATCACACAAGCCCGTAGCATATCCTCCAATATCTGAATAACCCTTTCAGGCTGGCCATCTGTCTGTGGGTGGAATGTTGTGCTGAAGTTCAATCTAGTTCCTAGGGCTCTCTGAAGGCTACCCCAGAATCTAGAAGTGAACCTAGGATCTCTGTCAGATACAATTGATACTAGCACTCCATGCAGTTTTACAATCTCATATATGTACAATCTGGCCAATCTTTCCAGGCTATAGTCCATCCGAACTGGTAAAAAGTGAGCAGACTTGGTCAATCTGTCAACTATAACCCATACTGCATCATGACTACTCTGTGTCCTTAGAAGTCCTGTAACAAAATCCATAGTTATTCGTTCCCATTTCCACTATGGTACTGACAAAGGATGTAACAAACCAGCTGGAACTTGATGTTTTGCCTTTACTTGCTGACAAGTTAGGCATTTGGAAACAAATTTAGCTAAATCTCTTTTCATACCCATCCACCAGTAATGCTATTTCAGCCCTCTGTACATTTTAGTTCCACCAGGGTGCATAGCAAATGGAGACTCATGTGCTTCCTTCATAATGATTTGTCTCAATTCCACATCACTAGGAACGCACATTCTGCCCTGATGTAGCAATAAACCATCCTCTCTCACAGAGAATTCAGGTTTCTTGCCCTGCTGGACTTCTTTCAGTAGCTTCTGATACTTTTCATCACTCTGAGCAGCCATTCTAATCTGATCAATCAACACTGGCTGTACATGCCAAGCAACTACTGCCTGTCCCTCATCATCAATCTTTACACTAGTATGTTGTGCTTTCAACTCATATACCATGGACACGGGAGAAACTCTGAGATTTGCCATAGTCTTGCGACTTAAGGCGTCAGCCACCACATTTGCTTTCCCTGGCTGATAGTCTATTAAGCAATCATAGTCTTTAATGAGTTCTAACCATCTCCTCTGCCTCAAATTCAATTCCTTCTGGGTGCCTAAGTACTTCAAGCTCTTGTGATCCATGTAAATGTAGCATTTCTCCCCATACAAATAGTGTCTCCAGATCTTCAGAGCAAAAACAATAGCTGCTAACTCCAGGTCATGTGTTGGGTAATTCCTCTCATACGGTTTCAGCTGGCGTGATGCATAAGCAATGACATTCCGATCTTGCATCAGTACACAGCCTAACCCATTGTGAGAAGCATCACTATAAACTGTGTATTCTTTACCCGGAGTAGGTAAAGTGAGAACTGGAGCTTCAGTCAAACACCTCTTCAACTCATTAAAACTTTGTTGACATTTATCTGTCCACTGAAATTTTACATCTTTCCGAAGCAGCTTAGTCAGTGGAGAAGATAACATAGAAAATCCCTTCACAAACCGACGGTAATATCCAGCTAAACCCAGAAAACTGCGAATTTCTGTGATATTCCTGGGCGGTTTCCAATTAAGGATAGCTTCTACCTTGCTGGAATCTACCTTGATCCCTTCAGCTGACACAACATGTCCCAAAAAGGAGATTTCTTTCAGCCAAAATTCACACTTCGACAATTTGGCGTATAGCTGTTTCTCCCTTAAAGTCTGCACTACAATCCGCAGATGTCTGTCATGCTCCTCTGCATTCCTCGAGTATATCAAAATGTCATCAATAAACACCACCACAAATTGATCGAGATATGGTCTGAAGATAGTGTTCATCAGATCCATGAAAGCAGCTGGAGCATTTGTTAACCCGAATGGCATTACTAGAAACTCATAGTGGCCATATCGAGTTCTGAAAGCAATTTTTGGAATACTCTGCTCTTGCACCTTCAACTGATAATAACCAGATCGCAAATCAATTTTGGAGAATACAGTTGCACCCTTCAACTGATCGAACAGATCATCAATGCAAGGCAATGGATATCTGTTCTTTATTGTCACCTTATTCAACCGCTTAGTCAATGCATAAGCGAGAGTACCATCCTTCTTCTTAACAAACAACACCGGTGCTCCCAAGGTGACACACTAGGCGGTTGAAGCCCTTTTCAAGTAATTCTTGCAATTGTATCTTCAACTCCTTCAACTCTGCTGGTGCCATTCTCGTATGGCGTTATGGAGATTGGATCCACACTGCATAACATTAATTTCAAATCGCACTTCTCTTCCGAGGTAATCACGCAATTCATCAGGAAACACATCTGGAAAGTCATGTACTGTAGGGATGTCCTTCAACACTGGACTCCCAACTTGGGTGTCTATAACATGTGCCAAGTAGGCTTCACACCCCTGTCTGATCATTTTTCCGCTAGTGCAAATTAAATGATGTTTGATGGCAATAATCGCTCTCCCTTGTATCACCACATCATCAGATCGAGGAAGGCCAAAAGTGATCGTCTTCACCTACTGATCAATCATGGCATGATGCCTAGCTAACCAATCCATGCCCAAGATGATATCATAATCTCTGAAGGGCATTTCAATGAGATCGGACAGAAAAGTGTCTCCTTGGATCACCAAAGGACAATCTCTATACATTCTATTAACCCTGACTTCCTGTCCTAACGGACTTGTTACTAGCACCTCAAAGTCCATTTTTGTACATGGAACAACAATGCAATCAATGATGCTAGCACTCACATAAGAATGGGTAGAGCCCAGATCAAATAGCACAAACACATTTTGGTTAAAAGTTGAGAAGGTACCAGCCACAACATCAGATGTCTCGGCCTCCTCCCTCTGTCTCATTGCATACATTCTGATTGGAGCACTGTCTTGCTCTGATTGTTTCACTGTGCCTTGGCTGCCTGCTGGACTACCTCTACCCCTGCCTCTACCTCTGCTGGGTGGTTGTGAACTCGTGACAGTGGCTCAATCGACCCTTCTGCAGTAGTAGGAGGTGGTCAAACTCTGCGACTACTGGTGCAGTCCTTGGCAAAGTGTCCTGTGCCTCCACAGTTATAACAGGCTCCAATAGCCTTATAGCATATCCCACCATGATTTTTTTCACAAGTTTCACATTGGCAGGGAGGATAGGAACCTCTCGGTACTCACGACCGGATAGGGGAGGTCTCTGTCCTGAATATCTTCCCCTACCAGATTTCTTGCCACCTCTGCCATGTCCCCCATAGTTCTTCCTCTTCCCAGTATGACCACTGGAACTCTGTTCTACTGATTTTCCCTCTTTCTCTGTCTTCTCTGATCTCTTTTTCTCAGGAGCAGTCTCAAACTCAATTCTTTCCAACTCTAGGGCTTGAGAAACAAGTTCAGAGAAGTTAGTGTGTTTGAATCCAACCACTTGTACTCTGATACTGGGCTTCAAGCCAGTTTCAAACCTCTTGCATCTCTCCCTGCTGGTAGCAAGCAAACTTACTGCATAATGGCTAAGGCGGGAAAATTCTCTTTCATACTCAGCCACTGATCTGTTCCCCTGTTTCAGACCTAGGAACTCTTGCAGCTTCTGGTCCACATAAGCATCGTGACATATTTGCTCAATTCCCTGAGAAAGTCATTCCATGTTAATACTGCTGGTTCTACCAGACTGTGGGGAATGGTTTTCCACCAGTCATAAGCATCCCCCTGTAGCAAAGACACTGAGTATTCAAATCTAAGCTCCTTTGTGCAATGTAGTTTCTTGAATACCCTATCCATCCTCTCTAACCACTGTTCAGCTTCTAGAGGATCTATTGTCCCTTTGAACTCTGTAGCCCCATATTTCATCAATTTATCATACTGCCTAATAGGAGACTGTGGTTGTACCACTGGTGTCTGTATTGGGACTTGAGTAGGTACATTACCAGCCATTTATTGGAACATTGCAGCCATCTGAACGAATCGAGCAGAAATCTGCGATCTGCAGGTGGTCTTCTTTGAACCACTAACATTATGTAGGCCTGGGGCATCCCCTTGCACCTCAGCCTCAATAGACTAATCGACTGAACGATCACCCTCTTCCATATTCAATGCAAGGATTTTAGATCTCCTGAACAAATAACACAAGGATATTTACTCTCGTTAGTGCATATTTATACTGTAATGTACTGTATGTATCACACAATGATATTGAGCAGTTGTACTATAAAGAAAGAATATTCAAATAACAGGTGAAAACAGAATTTAAAAACTTTGCTCTGATACCACCAAAACATGTCACACCCTACCCCTCTGTAAGGCATAACATAATCCCGTAGTATACCTAATGAATTACCAACTCCGTCTACTGATAACCCATTAAATACACTACAAGGGATTTTAAAAACTTTTCTTACTTATTTTACAGTGGTGAGCACTATTTACAGGTATTAAAAATTTTGGTGAACTGAAGTGAAACAATTAACTCATTTGATTTATTTGGAATTTCTGTAAAAATTTTGGCAGAGTGCCATCTGTATTTTGGATAAAATAGTTCTTGTAAAACTCAGAAAAAGACACTTCAATAATTTTCCAAATCTCAACTCCAATACATTTCTCAACACAACAATTTATCAACTCAATTCCATAGAAATTTTTCAAAGTCTGAGATAAGGAAATATAATACAATTTTTACAAGTCAAATAACTCATAATTAATTTACAACTTCAAGGTACAATTTGAATTTACAACTGCTCAAAACCAAAAAAAAAAAACAATATGTACATACAGTGGTCATACATTACAGTACAAAATGCAAAAAGTGGTATACTCGTTATACCTGAAAATCTCTTGCTGGAGGTATATGCAGCCTAGTCTCACGCTCTGCGGTCTCTCTACTGCGACAAAGAATAAAGCTATCGCTGAGACAATGTCTCAGTGGTGCACAACATTAATCAAATACAATTTAAATCACAATTCATAAGTCATGTAAATAGTGGATACTTAAAACCATAGTCAATTTCAAGACAGTAATTGCCCATAAGAATTTAAACTCCATTTGTTAATATCACAATAATTTTCATAAGTTAGATCATGTTTGAATTCAAAAGACAGTATATGTCAATGAGAGCTTAAATCCATTTCACAATCTCACAATGCATATCAATAAATCACACACAGCTTAATCATGATCCATAGTTCAATTCGTCCCAAAAGCCAATGGCTAATGAGGTATTCAATTCGTCCCAAAAGTCGATGACTAATGAGGAATAACATAGCTAGCTAGCAAAATATGAGTACTCATCCAATTCGTCCTCAACAGGCACACACCTCAACACTTCATCCAGAGAGGGAATTCAATTCGTCCCACTAGACAAGCTAATGAGGAATACAATCAATATACATGATAGCTGTGGTTTCAAACCATTTCCAATGCTTTTATTTCAATAAGTATCCATCAATGTCATTCAAACAATTTCTCACAGTTTCAGATCATTTATAATGCTTTTCAAGCAATAAATATTCATTCAAATACATTTCCATAATTTAAAACAATAATATACAAATAGTCAATATTTATTTCAATTGAAAATAATTCAAAAGAAATAGTTGTTGTGCACAAACC
This sequence comes from Hevea brasiliensis, assembly GCF_030052815.1. Lineage (NCBI taxonomy): Eukaryota > Viridiplantae > Streptophyta > Magnoliopsida > Malpighiales > Euphorbiaceae > Hevea > Hevea brasiliensis. Next base: position 76,398,940 of record NC_079497.1, on the reverse strand, counting down.
TCTGATATTTGTCTCCTAGTCTTGACTCAGTATTTCTTTCCCTTTTGCTGAGTCCTCGTTAACTGAGAAACACAATTTGAAGTGTTTTAGTGCTAAATTAATTTGCCTCTAACGATAATGTTCGATAAACAATTCACTGAATATCTTTATTTGCTTAATCACCTAATATACCGACCCTCGATGCGTTTTAGGTAAATTAGGTTTTGGTGTCCTTAATATGTCACATTCGATAATGTTTTAGGATTGGTACGTGTTACCAAACTCAATTCTATGTATATTGCGTTTTCTTGCATTTCATTGCAAATTGCTGAATTTCGGGATACTAGTTTAACCTAGCCGGACGACCTATTTCCCTCAGTTTTCGGGTTTCGGTCAAAACTACAAACTTGTAGATCTATGTCTTATGGACCGTGGTGCAAAATTTTAGGTCATTCCGAGTTAAGTAGACCGAGTTATGGTCATTATACTATTACTAGTTTTTACATACACTTTACACAACAATTTCATATACATATCCATCTATCCTTAATGCCACAATTCTGCCCATATCTTCATGAACACATATACTTATCCAAGAGTTCCAAGGCTGCCGAAAATGTCCCTCAACACCAAAGTGTCCTACAATTCATCAATTTCCATTCTAAATGCAAAATCACCATATACATATGAAGTAATTCACTAAGTTATTAAATCACCATAACTAACATCATTTCCCATCAAATATATGCACAATTATCTCATCAAATACATGACTACATGGCTGCCCAAAAATGGATATCTCAATAACTCTTCAAACTTAAAAATTTTCTTCACAAAACCAACACCCATAACATGAACACAAAGTTTAACAAAGCTAACTTCAAAAATGCTAACTTACCTTATAGTTGGAGCTTGTTAAACCTTGCTTAAACTTCTCAAATTTGGTATCAAACTCTTCCTTGTGATGTGTAGACCATTTTTCATGAAGGAACCTAAGTGTTTAGAGGTGAAATGAGGGAGTGGATGAAGGTTGCATGAACACGCCCATGGAGGTTTTCTCATTTCCTTCAATTCGGCAAGTTTGAATGCAAATGAAGAAGATGAACATTCTGATGGGTATAGTGAACTTACATCAGTATTTTTATGTTTAATTAAATCCCTAGTGGTCCACTAACTAAGATTAAATCATATAATATGTTAATTGTTCATTTATCCCACATTAACCCATGATTTTAGCTATTTACTTTAGGTACCACCAAATTAATTTTTCATTTCATTTTCTAAGTGTAATACTATTTATTTTTAATGGACATTTAGGTCAAAAGACAATTCGGGATGTCAAATGACCATAATGCCCTTGTTCGGGTTGCATTCCCGATTTTTCTGTAACACCGGTTTTGTCTGTTTTTCGATTTCTCACTTTTCTTTGTACTAATTATTTAATTTTTCTTTGATCTTTCTAATGATATTTATTCTTCAATAAGGGTCTATTTCAGTCCTAAAAATGTTTTCCAGGCTTCCCCGCAGTCCAGGGCTAGTCAACGGTCCACGCCGTGACTTCCCGGTGCGGTCACCCATCGCTAGGGTTCTCGGCTCGCTTAACTTGGTTACCTTTCTTTGCTATTATTTTTCCTTTATTTTTCTTGTATTTTCTTTTCTTGTATTTCATTATTTTATGTCTCCTCCCTCATGTCAAAGTGTAGTTCTAGGCATCCTAGCTGTCCGGACAACACTGGTCACCGGAACAGTAGAACGCACTACCAAACTTTAGGGTGTTACATACGCGTTACAAAAGCAACGCGCTAAGCAATTTTGCTTAGTGGTGCCAAATGTAAAAAAATATACACTAAAATAAGGTAAATAATGTGTTTACAAATTTTTGGTAGTGCTGTATGTTAGTAGATTGGATTTAGGTATTTAAATTTAATAGTACTTGAATTACTGCCCGTGTAGCCTATATACTGACCAGACTGGATAAACGGATATACTGGCACTGGGTACCTAGTACCTCGGGCTGTCACACCATCGGTCACAAAGTGTCTCCCGGTGTGCAAATAGCGTGGCTAAAAAGCCATATAGTCAATCTGGCGATAAGCCAAAAATAAATACACAATATGTATAATCGTAGGCTATTAAAGTCATAGTGCGGCATAATAGGCCGTAAAAACACAGTATGGCATAAAGCCATTTACAGAACAGCTGTCAGAATCCTATTGGCATGCCAACCTATCCATACTAGTCAACTAGGCAAACTAGGGCACATTATAAATTAATTGTTTACTTCTTCAATCTTTGGAGTTTACTAACTATTATATAATTCACAAGTCAATGCATGTGTTGACCTTTTTAGGTAATATGGATATGTTGTTTCTAGCATCAATATGTCACATTTTAAATCTCAATATGCTGCTAATATAGTGCAATTTACTATTTTTACAAGTTGGCATTCATTGCCAAAATGCTTCAAGCATCATTGTATGCAAAATGTCACATTCTCTATTTTTGTGTGCTAGATTGGTCTAGGTTAAAGTCCTATTTACCTTGGTTTTTAGCTTCGGGTCAAAGAAGCAATATTGTAGCTCTATGTCTTATTGCACGCGGGGCAAAATTTCAGGTCATTCCGAGTGGTGTAAACCATGATATGGTCAATTTGCTAAAGCTGGACAGATTGCACTTTTGGTGCACAATTTGGTCAATTTTTAGGTCACTTTTGGTTCGGCAGTTTTTGTGCCCGAACTTGTGCAAGCCATTTGACTTGGTTCTGGTCATTTCTGGGATTTGGTGTCTTCATAAGACTTGTAGATATAGGGCTTAACTATTCATGGTCAAAATTTCAGGTCAATTGGACCTGTTTTGAGTGAGTTATGGCTTAAACACTAACTGCTGCCCAAATGGTCAGTTTTCAGGCCTCAAATGCACTAATCCGGATTTGGTCACTTTTTAAGGTCAGTTTCTAGGCAGAATTTTGGCAACCTTTCTGCATGAAAGTTGGCCTATTTGGTGTCTAGTTTCACCCCATATTGGCCTCATACCAATTGGGTTCATAGTTTGGCTCTTATGGCCTCATTTAGGTGCTGCCTTCAATACACAACCTGCACAAAGCTCATACACTTCCAATTTAATGTTCCTCCTCCTCCTCATTACTACAATATTCAATCAACAACACTTCTATACATATATTGTACACAATTCCAGAAAAAATTCTGGGCAGAATACTCAAGTCCAGAAGGCACACAATACACCATTAAACTTCAATATTTACATCCACCCAAATTCAACATACTTCAATGTTAATATTACACATATACTTTAATATATTCATACTTCAATATCATTTACACTTGCTGCCCACAAATTGACATTAACATATATCATTAATAACCATATATTTACACACAAATTCATGCTATTAGGGGCTGCCAAACATGGCAGTTTGCTCAAGGCTTCAAGGTTCCATTTCACACCTTAAATCTAAACACTACATGTACATATTTATGCACAAACATACTCTAACTTTCATTTTAATCAATCAACCTTCATTTTCATTCATTAGAAGTAAAAATAACTCAAGCTCAACAAGGGTTCATGGCTGCCAAAAATGGACAAGTCCATTTCTCACTATTTCTTTTATTTCTCTTCACCAAAACACTCACCTCAACCTAAACACAAGCTTTACCAAAGCAAGGGAGGGATTTTGGACACTTACAACTTTTGATGCTTATCAAAACTTCACCAAATCTGGTTTTTCTTGTTGCTAATATCTTCCCCAAGGTAAGTAGGCAAGCTTTAATGAAGGAAAGAAGTGGAAAGGATGGCTTGATCATGCACCCATGGAGATTGCATGTGGGGTGGCCATGGTGATTTCCATGGTGGGATTCATTACGGCAAAATAAAATGGGCTGATGAAGAAGATGATGGTGAGTGCTATTTGCTGTCCCAAGGCTGTGATAAGGGTCCCAATATCCAAGTTAGTGGAGCACTAACTTGGAATTTAATGTTAATTATTCAAAGTTTCATAAATTGGATTTTATCCCCCATTTCTTTCACTATTCTTATAATGTATCACAATTTAATTTTTTCATGACATTTTCTAAGTGTAATATCATTTATTTTTAATGGAGATTGAGTTCAAAAGGCAACACTATGTGTCAAATGACCAAAATACCCCACTTCGGTTTATATTCCTGATTTTTCGGTAACACCGATTTTTGTCTGTTTCTCGATTTTTCATTTTTCTTTGTACTAATTTATTAATTTTTCTTTGATATTTCTAGTGTCAATTACATTTCAATAAATTTTTATTGATGTCTCAAAATTATATTCAGAGGGTTCCCCGCGGTCCTAGGGTCGGCAATGGCCTTCCCGGTGCGGTCACCCATCGCTGTGGTGCCGGCTCGTTTAACTTAGCATCATTTTCTCTCTTTCATTTTTGTTTGATTTTTCTTGTATTTTCTTTTTATTTATTTCATCATTATATGTCTGTTCAATATCACCGAAGTGTAGTTCTAGACATACTGACTTGCCTGGACTGTTATTTGACTACTGGAGCAATTGAACGTACAGAACATCTGCAATGGGGATGTTACATGTCAAATCCAGTTGTACTTCAATTTCTTCCATGGAGATGACATGTGAAGGATCTAAGCTGTATCTTCTTAGCATAAATACGTGGAACACATTGTGGATCTTGTCTAGCTCTGGAGGTAAAGCTAGCCTATAGGCCACTGGACCCACACGTTCAATGACTTTATATGGGCTAATGAACCTAGGGCTTAACTTACCTCTTCTTCCAAACCTCAATACCTTCTTACACGGTGACACCTTGAGGAACACTTTGTTGCCAACTATGTATTCTATTTCTTTTCTCTTCAGATCAACATAGGATTTTTGTCTGTCTGAGGCAACCTTCAGATTGCCTTTGATTATCTTTACCTTATCCTTAGTTTGTTTCACCAGGTTTGGCCCTACCAGTTTATCTTCACCCAATTCAGTCCAACACACTGGAGTTCTACATTTCCTCCCATATAGTGCTTCATACGAGACCATTTGGATACTAGCTTGGTAGCTATTGTTGTATGCAAATTCTGCCAGTGGGAGGTATTTATCCCAACTTCCCTCAAACTCAATGACACAACTCCTCAGCATATCCTCAAGGACCTGACATATATTTCATGTTATTATTATCATTTCAGTTCAATATTTGTATTAGTTCAATTGGTTTCAATTATTTACCTGGATTACTCTTTCTGATTGCCCATCCGTCTGAGGATGGAAAGCTGTGCTGAAGTGGAGTTGTGTACCCAAGGATTCATTCAACTTCTTCCAAAATCTCGATGTAAACCTTGGGTCTCGATCAGATATGATGGAAAGTGGAATTCCATGCAGTCTAACTATCTCACTGACATGCAATATCCAGTGAGTAGTCAGTCCTAACTGGCATAAAATGTGCTGACTTCATCAATCTATCTACTATCACCCATACTGCATCATGCTTCTTCTGGGTGAGAGGTAGACCACTTACAAAATCCATGGTGACCCGATCCCATTTCCATTCAGGTATGCGTATAGGCTGTAACAAACTCGATGGAACTTGATGTTCTACCTTGACTTATTGACATGTCAAGCATTTAGTCACATAGTCAGCTATGTCCTTCTTCATACCAGGCCACCGATACTGAAGTTTTAGATCATGATACATTTTTGTACTTCCTGGGTGCATAGCATAAACACTGGTGTGTGCCTCTTTCAAAATATTGGCTTTCAGTTCCCCATCATCTGGTACACATACTCTTCCTTTGTAGTATAGACACCCATCTGTTTTCACTTCATAGTCAGTTTCTTTCCCTTCTTGGATTTTGCTCATAATAGCCTTTAACTTCTCATCTACCTTCTGCCCATCTAAAATCTGTTTTAGTAGGTTTGGCCTCACTTACAACTCAGCCAAAATAGCTCCATCTCGAGCCAAAGATAAACGGGAATTCAGTGATCTCAAAGCTGTGATGGATTTTCTGCTCAAAGCATCAGCAACTATATTTACCTTCCCAGGATGGCAGTCAATCACACAATCATAGTCCTTCAGGAACTCAATCCATCGCCTTTGTCTAAGGTTGAGCTCCTTCTGGGTTGGCAAGTATTTCAGACTTTTGTGGTTTGTGTAAATGTAGCACTTTTTACCATACAAGTAATGCCTCCATATCTTCAATTCGAAGATAATTGCTGTAAGTTCTAGATCATGGGTAGGGTAATTCTGTTCATGTGGCCTTAGCTGTCTGGAAGCATAAGCGACCACCTTCCCCTCTTGCATCAATACACACCCTAACCCATTATGCGAGGCATTACTGTAGACCACAAAGTCCTTTCCTGACACTGGCTATGTTAACACTAGTGCCTCTGTCAACATAGCCTTCAACTTCGCAAAACTGGCCTGAAACTTGTCATTCCAATTAAATCTGACATTCTTATGTAACAACTTGGTCATTAGAGCAGCTATTAACGAAAATCCCTTCACAAATCTTCTATAATACCCAGCTAGCCTCAAGAAACTTCTTACCTCAGTTGTATTCCTGGGAGGCTTCCATTCCATCACCGCTTCTATTTTCTTGGGATCCACTCTAATCCCATCAGCTGACACTATGTGTCCAAGGAATGCAATCTCATTCAACCAAAAGTTACACTTGGACAACTTAGCATAAAACTTTTTTTCTCTCAGGGTTTGCAGAACAATCCTCAAATGCTCATCATGTTCTTCATTGGTTTTGGAATATACCAAAATATCATCAATAAAGACCACTGCGAACCGATATAGGTATGGATGGAAGATACAGTTCATAAGGTCCATGAATGCTGCTGGTGCATTTATTAGGCAAAAAGGCATCACTAGAAACTCATAATGCCAATACCAGGTCCTGAATGTAGTCTTTAGCACATCTGCATCCTTCACCCTCAACTGAAGATACCCTGATCTGACATCAATTTTGAAAAATACTGCTGCTCCCTTCAACTGATCAAACAGATTGTCAATTCTAGGCAACGAATATTTGTTCTTTACTGTCACTTTATTCAACTGCCGGTAATCGATGCACAACCTCAAAGTCCTATCCTTTTTTTTCACAAACAGCACTGGAGATCCCCATGGTGACACACTGGGGCGTATGAACCCCTTATCCAGTAACTCCTATAACAAGATTTTCAGTTCCTTCAATTCTATTGGTGCTATCCTATAAGGAGCAATAGAGATTGGTGCTGTACCCGGCAGTATTTCAATAGCAAATTCGACTTCCCTTGCTAGTGGCAATCCAAGAAATTCTTCAGGGAACACATCTGGGAAGTCTTTTACTGTGGGTATGTCACACAGATCTGGCTTAGCCTGCCTAGTATCCACCACATGCGCTAGGTAGGCTTCACAACCTTTTCTCATTAGTTTTCTTGCAACTGTGGCTGAGATGACATTAAACAAGAAATCTGTACTTTCCCCCACAACTGTGATCTCATTAGCCTCAGGAGTTTTCAAAGAAATTCTCTTCAATTTACAATCAACCATTGCCTGATGACGTGACAACTATTCCATTTCCAAAATCACGTCAAACTCATGGAAAGGTAACTCAATCAGGTCTGCTAAGAATTCATACCCTTGAATTCTTAACGGGCAACCCTTATACACTTTGTTCACCACTACACCGTGGCCCAATGGATTAGTGACCAAGATGTCTTGGTCACTCTTCCTTACTAGTATCCCCCTTTCTACAGGTAGGTTGATGCAGATGTATGAATGAGTGGATCCTGGATCCACTAATGCATGCACAGATGTATTATAGAGGGAGAACGTACCCCTGATGACGTCTGGGGCATCTTGCTCCTCCTGAGCTCTCATGGCGTAGGCTCCGGCAGGTGGTCTGCCCTCAGGCCTCTCTGCTGGCTCATATGCAGGCCTCTGTGATGGTCGCACTGCCTCAGAATTGCCAGATTTCCTACCACTTTGTGGTGTAGGAGTAGGTCTGTCTGCTTGTGTTAGAGCAGTTATAGTAGTTCTGTGTGGACAGTTTCTCAGCTGATGCTCTATCGACCCACACCTTAAGTAGGCACCAGTCACTCTCCAACACTCCCCCTTATGCCACTTCAGGCAATGTGGACATGCAGAAGATGCTGAGGCTGGTCCCTTGAACCCCGTCCCTGGAGAGCTACCCACTGATGGTGTGGACTGAACTCTCCTAAGGGTGAATTGTGGCCTAGGCCCTTGGGTCTGACCCTGACTTTGTGGTTGACCTGAACTCTGTGCAGGTGGACCCTTAAACTTCTTTCCAGGTGCAGGAGATGAACTAAACTGACCCGAGCCCTCTTCTGCTGTCTCTCTCTTTTATTATGCTCACTTATTCTAACCTTTTCAACTTTTATTGTAGCTTCTACTAACTTGTTGAAGTCTGTGATTCCCAAAACAGTGATCATGATCTTTATGTTGTCATTTAATCCTTCTTCAAATCTCTTACACCTTTCGGCTTCATTAGGGACTTTCTCCCTTCCACAATGCTCGATCGATAAATTCCTTTTCATACTCGCCTCGACTGTGTTAATGAATTCTCTTCTTCTCTCTTCCAGGTATACATTACCCACATACTGTTTCTCGAATTCTGAGAGAAAGAAGTCCCAAGTTATTACTTCTAGCTGTACTTCACTGGACACCATATCCCACCATTCATACGCATCATCTTGCAACAGAGATACAGTAGCTTCTAGATTTTGTTCTGAAGTGCAGTGGAGTTGTTTTAAAACCCTTCCTGTTCTGTTCAACTAATTTTTGGCTGCAACAGAATCATCTTCTCTCTTGCCAAAGAAATCCACTGCTCTAAATTTTCTCAGTCTTTCCAGGTGTGATTTATGTTAGGGAGGTGGTGGTGGTGGTGGCATTAACCTAGCCATTTGTCTGAAGAATTTAGCCATTTGCTGAAACATAGCCTATGGAGGCTAAGCAGGCTCTGCTGGAGCTGGTAGAGCAGGTTCTCCCCTACCCCTAGTCTCAGCTGCTGTAGGTGGAGCATGACTCTCCACTTTCTCCTCAACTGCCCTCTGAGATGTGGGGTCCATATCCTAATCAAAATAACGAAGAGAAACAGATCTGTATTAGTGTCACCTCGACTCTTACAAATGCAATGCATGGTATGGGCTCTATCTAGGCCCATAAATGCCTAAACCATGCTCTGATACCACGTGAGACACCCCGTACTCATCCACAGTGTAGCCGAGCAAGATATGCCACACAGTATACCAGAACACCCTATTTTAATTCAATCATTTTTATTCTTCCTAATTTATTATTTTTTTTCATAGTTATGGAGTACGATTTGTGAAATATAATTCATTTCAGTCATTTATTGAAATCATAAATTTATTTGAGGTTCCGCAAATTTTATAGGAAATCCAGCAGAGTACCGGCTAAAAATGGAAAAAACAGTTCTTCGGAACCTGTGAAAAACACTTCTAATATTTTCAATCAATCCCAAACTCCATTTCATCAACAAAATCTCAATATTTTTTTCAACAACATTTCCATTTCTCAATCATTCATCTCATATGATAATCATGTAAAAGTCATAAATAAATATTCACTTTTTCATTCATAAACACAATTTCCACTATTTACATTAATATAAAAATACATTACATAAGTTTTAATTACATATGAGAAAATAAAAGTTAATTACAAAATACCCAAAATGAAACCTAGTGTCCCACCAATGCACTGACGTCGGTGAGGTGACACAGATACTATGCAGAGCTGCAGAAGGTCTCACCCAGTTGTGGTCTACTGGGCTCTCGGTCGGTCTCTCCAGAACCTACACATGGCAAAAGCAACGCGCTAAGCAATAATGATTAGTGGTGCCAATAATAAAATAAAAAGAAATAACAAAAAATAAATATTCAGTGAATGTATTGATGTCTCATTGTAAACAAATTTTCAATGAGTATTTATAGTCTTACTTATTTTGTACTTGTTTATTCATTATTTCATTAAATTTATCCACTTTCATTTTTTGTTCCCAAGTAACCTATACTGGATGACTAGACTGGATAAACGGGTAAACTGGCACTGGGTATCAAGTACCTTGGGCCGTCACACTATCGGTCACATATGTGTCTCCCAGTGTGCAACAGAACAGCTAATAATCTGTAAAAACATTAGGCACAAGGCCAAGTCTCAACACAATGTCAAAATGGCTAAAAGCCATAAAACCATAGAATGGCATAATGCCATATGCAGTACTGCTAACTGAACCCAATTGGCATGCCAACCTATCCAAACCAATCTTGCTAGGTGTACTAGGGCATGTTACACTTTTAAATTGTACAATTCTTGAAATTTAAGTTTAGGTGTTACTATTTATTTTATTAGTCAACTAAAATGTTGACTTTTGCATAGGCAATAGGTACATTGGTTCTAATACTCCCAACATACCACATTTTGCATTCTAAATTTGTTGGTATTAGTTGCAAATACCATTTCTAAGCTTAGTGTTAGTTATTCAAAATTTTTCAAATTTCAAGCCTCGTATTTACTATTCCATTGGTCATTCATACAGTAGGAATTTGGCAAAATTGTCTTCATGAAAGTTGTTCCTTATTTTGTCTAGTTACATTTCCTTTTTTGAATCACTCCATTTGGAGTTTTGTAACTCAAGTTATGGACTAAACACCATAACTGGCCGGATTGGACAGAATCCAAAATTCTGGGCAAAACTAGTTCTGCTAGATTTGGTAACCTAAGTTTGGTTGGAAATATGACTAGGTTATGATAAGAATTTGGATTTGTGTTCTACATGAAAGTTGTAGGTATATGTCTCATCTTTCTGTTGGTAAAATTTCAGGTCAATTGGACCTTTCTACACTGAGTTATGACCAAATGAATAAACACTATTCATTTGGTCATTTTGCCCAAGTAGAATGCAAGTCACCCGAATTAGGGCAATTTTTAGGCCAACTTCGTTTGGTTTTCTGGGCAGGGTTTCTTCACCAAAGTTGTGCCATTATGTGTTTAGTTTCATGCCCAATTGGCCTTATACTAATTGAACCTATACGACTCCATTTATGGCTGCCTAAACCTGCTAGACTCATGGTCAGTCCTGCAGGTCAGCCAAGGCAGCTTACCAATCTCAAATACCAAGCCACAACTCTCTTCATTTCCTCATCATACACAGCCAAATGGTCACTAATTGACCATTTAAACTTTCATTCACCAACACATAAACAAAATTTAAGTTTTATGCCTCAAACCCTAACTCCAACAACTAAAATTTTCATACACATACAATCCATAGTTTACAACACCAACATCATGTTCAATGGCAGCCATACACAAAATTTTTAGAATAAATTGGCACTAACCTTGACTTAGGCACTTTCCAAGGCTTAAAAACTTCACTTTCTTCCTTTCAAATTGTTGCCCAAAGCTTGCTCTAGTGGTAGGCATAATTTTTAATGAAGGCAAGTTAGGGTTTTGAGGTGGTTTAAGGTGGGAATTGAAGCTTTGATAAGCTTTCAATGGTGGTTGGGTATGGAGGAGAGGAAATGGTTTGTTTGGGTGAAGGAGATGAATCTGATTGCTTTTGATTATTTTTGTCTCAATTATCCCTTTTTAATAGGTTAGGTTAATTGTGATTCGTGGGGAAAGGGTTGATGACCTCATGTGATGTCAAAATTGTCATTTAATCTCATTTTCTTTCCTTTTCTTCTCTACTCATTTTCAATTTAATTTTTAGCAATATTGATTCACATTTTATGTCATAATAATTATTCACTAAACTGGACAAGTCGGCCAAAAATCACCTCTGAAGGCGAAATGACCAAAATGCCCTCCGTTTGGCTTAACAGACTAAAATTGTCCCAAAATTTTTTTCTAAACATTTTCTTGGCATTCTAATGCCATAAAAACCTCAATGACCCTTCTCTGGTGTACCAAAAATTATTTTATGAATTTTCCCCCAGGTCTAGGGCTCCTAGTTGCGAGAACCGGAACTTCCTACTAGGTTACCCATCGCTTGGGTGCCGGCTCATTTAACTTGGTTGTATTTTATTTCTAAACTTTTTCCTAAATTTTTCTTATTAATATTTGAGTTAATTATGGCTCCTCTCTTTAGTTTAAATATTTTTCTGGACGTTCTAGCTGTCCAGACCGACACTGGTCACCGGAACAGTAGAATGTACAGAGTTGCTACAGGGAGGGTGTTACAGATTGGCTAAGAAATTTGAAACTTGTCCTTAATCTTGAACATATAGGATAAGCTCTAGATTCAAAATATTCTTAGTCCCTTACCTCCAGAGGCCACCTAAGAGGAACATGAAACTTTGGACAAGTGGAAGGAGCATGATATGAGAGCTAAATGTTACATGCTTGCTTCCATGAGTAATGAGTTACAAAAGCAGCATGAGAACATGCAGAGTGCGAGTGAGACCTTTCTTCACCTACAAGAGTTGTATGATGAGCACAGTAGGAATGCTAGGTATGAGATATCTAGGCAGCTATTCCGCATGAGGATGTATGAGGGACAGAATGTTGGGGATCATGTCCACAAGATGATTCGACTAATAGAGTAGTTGGAACATCTTGACTTTAACATGGATTTCAAACTGCAGGCATATTTGACCCTTCAGTCCCTTCCTGAGTCGTTTGGGAATTTTGTGATAAATTTCCATATGACTAAGCAAGAATGCACCTTGGCTGGTTTACTCAACATGCTGGTTATTGCCCAAAAGAATATGTTGGGCAGTAAAGGAAAAAAGAGGCAGTTTTGATTGCATCTTCTTCTGCTATAAAGTCCAACAAGAAGAAGGGCAATGAGAAAAAGAAACCTCAGATTCCTAATCCTTCCAAGAAGACAAGCTAAGCAGATAGGGAAGAACAAAGTTGACAAAGGCAAAAGGAAAGTGTTTCCACTGCCATGATGATAGGTACAAAAATAGGAACTACTCAGAGTATAGCCAATAATAGAAGCTTGCACTAACGAGATATTAAACTCCAGGTTGGTAAAAGATCAACTGTTGAAGCTTTAGCCATAGAATCTAAATCTTTATACATGTATAGACATGTTTTGTATTTAAACAAGGTTTTGCATATACCTGATACCTTTTAAGAATATCATTTTTATATCTAGTTTGACTAGAGATGGTTATGAATTACAGTTCAAAAATGATGTTTGCAATATTTATTTTGCAAATAAATATGTTGGTTTGGGTTATATACATGATGGACTTTATTATCTAGATAATAATATTAAATACAAATCTAATGCAAGCAATCAAAAAGAATGCAATGCCATGATGAAAATCAACTCAAGTTCAAAATATATTTAGCACTTAAGGTCAGGCCATCTTGCAGAAGATAGGATTGCAAAGCTGGGGAAAATGAGGATTTTATCCTCATTGGGTTTTGGACCTACTCCAACTTGTGAATCCTGCCTTCGAGGCAAAATAACTAAATCACCCTTTGTTGGACAAAGACTAAGAGCTGAAAATATTTTAGAGCTAATACATAGTAATGTATGTGGTCCATTTAAGGAAATGGCTAGAGGAGGTTTTCATTACTTTATTACCTTTACTAATGATAAATCAAGATTTGGGTATTTGTATTTGATGAAGTAGAAAATCAAACAGGAAAGAGTATTAAAGCTCTTCGATCAGATCGTGGAGGTGAATATTTGAGTACTGAATTTGATGAATACTTGAGAGAGCATAGCATTGTTTCCCAGCTGACTCCTCCAGGAACACCACAGCTGAATGGTGTATCTGAAAGGAGAAATCGTACCTTATTAGATATGGTATGTAGTACGATGAGCTATACTGATATGCCAATCTCCTTTTAGGGATTTGCATTAGAATCAGCTTTGTATATTATGAATAGGATTCCATCAAAATCAGTTTCTTCCACACCTTATGAGATATGGCATAGAAGAAAACTAAGTCTTAAGCATGTTAAGATTTGGGGTTGTCCAGCTTATATCAAAAAGCTAAACACTGATAAATTGGAAACCAGATCAGAAAAGAGTCGATTTGTTGGATATCCAAAAGATAGTTTTGGATATTATTTTTATTTGCCTACTTCACAAAAGGTTGTGGTAAGTAGAGATGCCACATTTCTTGAACAACAGTTTGTTTAAGAAGGAGGCAAAGGAAGGCAAATAGAGTTAGAATTAAAGAATTCTGACCAACCAACAGATCAGATGGATATAGATCCATCTAGTCAACCTACACCTATTGATGAAACATCTATAGCTGTTCCTCGTAGAACAACTAGGGTATCTCACTCAACAGTGAGATATCGTTTCCTTCATGAAGAAGAACAAGAGTTGTCTACTCATGAAGAAGTAGATCATGGAGATGATCCACTTACCTATGAATAAGCTATATCAGATATAGACTCTTCAAAATAGATTGATGCTATGAAATCTGAAATTGATTCCATGTATAAGAATCAAGTTTGGAATCTTGTTGACCCACCTGAAGGTATTGTGCCTATAGGGAACAAATGAGTTTTCAAGAAGAAAATTGGTTCTGATGGAAAGTTAGAGACCTATAAGGCAAGGCTAGTAGCAAAAGGGTTTCGCCAAAGGCAAGGAATCGACTATGAGGAGACTTTCTCGCCTGTTGCCATGCTTAAATCAATTAGGATTCTATTAGCAATAGCTACATACTATGATTATGAGATTTGGAAGATGGATGTCAAAACATCTTTTCTCAATGGATACTTTGAAGAAAACATTTTCATGGAACAACCTAGGGGTTTTGAATCCCAAGATGGTTCCAAAGTGCGCAAGCTAAAGCGATCCATTTATGGGTTAAAACAAGCTTTGATGAGTTGGAACATTTGTTTTGATGAAGCCATTAAGTCATTTGGTTTTATCAAAAATGAGGATGAGCCATGTGTATATAAAAAGGTTAGTGACAGTGCTATCACTTTCTTGTCTTATATGTAGATTATATTCTATTGATAGGTAATGACACAGGTATGGTGACAACTATAAAGGTATGGTTGTCAAATACATTCTCCATGAAAGACATAGGAGAGGCAATCTATATTCTTGGGATTCGCATCTATAGAGATAGAGCGAAAAGAATAATTGGTTTATCCTAAAAGTCTATACTTGGAAAAGGTGTTAAAGAGGTTAACATGCTTGATTCCAAGAGAGGATTGTTACCAGTGAGACATGGTATCCACCTTTCTAAAGAGATGGCTCCAAAGACACCTGAAGAAAGAGATAAAATGGCTAGGATTCCATATGCTTCCGCTATTGGAAGTTTAATATATGCAATGTTGTGTACTAGGCCAGATATCGCATATGCTGTTAGTTTGACTAGCAGGTATCAATCCAATCCAGGTTTGGAACATTGGATAGCTATCAAGAATATACTTAAGTACTTGAGAAGAACTAAGGGTTTATTCTTGATTTATGGAGGTGGAGACTTGCAATTGGATGGTTATATTGTTTCTGATTTCCAATCAGATATCGATGATAGAAAGTCTACCTTTGGGTGTGTGTTCATTTGTAATGAAGGTGCAGTCAGTTGGAAGAGTTCCAAACAGAGTATGACTACAAATTCCACTATAGAGGTTGAGTATATTACTGGATCAGATACTGCAAAAAAGGCTGTTTGGATATAAGAAAACCCCAGTCTCACCAGAAATCCAAACACATAGAAAGGCGCTACCACATTATCAGAGAAATAGTTGGACGAGGCGATGTAGCCATGCAGAAAATAGCATCAGCTGAAAATCCAGCTGATCCATTCACTAAGCCTATGTCACAAACTCAGCTAGATCGACATCTTGAGCAGATGGGTCTAAGATATTGTAATGAATGGCTCTAGTGCTAGTGGGAGATTATTAGTAGTATGCCCTAGAGCATATCATTTAGTATGTATCTTGTACATGTTTTTATTAATAAAAGGAATTTTAACTTTTCTGTTTACATAATATATTTATGTGTAATAGAAAAGGTCCATTGATATTTTGTTAGAAATTCTATTCTTAAGTTGTTAAGAATATGAGTGACAATATTTCTAGTACAAAGTATCATAAATAGGTTCACAATCGAGGATACTTCACAATAAGGACATGACTTATCTAGAAAGATTATATTCATGTTTGTTCCCAAGTTATTTATATGAGATATAAATAAGATGGAATGGTGAGTCTCATGCCATATGACAAATAAGATAGGAACTTATACATGATAAGTAGGTCGAACCAGTGACACTTATAACAAGCACATGGAGTTTATTCTTGTTAATGTATTGTTATAAATCATACTAGTGCATATAATCTTTAGACCTGAGATAGCACAGTTATCTTGTATTTAGGTGGTTTGAGTTTGATACTGCTTTCATACTTGTACTGTGTATGGGTATATGGGCATGTGTTGGCTCCTACTAGTTATATATGGAGGTAGGTGTTGATCAAGATAGAATCTGTTCCTCTAAGTAAATAGGAATAAAATCCTATGTTTATTTAATTATTCTTGATGTTTCAAGTTCCTGGCCACGACAGATAAATTAATCAAAAAAGAGTTTCTGATGAGAAAATCTGTTATTCAAGAACTAGAATTAAAAGAGAACATAATATTCATAGCAAATGGGGCTTGACATAAACTATGACTCCAGCTTGAGTTGGGATTTTGTAACAAAGAGATTCTAGTGGATGGTAACTTATGATTATAGGTTCATTTAAGGTAAACCTTATTACTGATTGGGTGGCCATGCCATGCTATGCTAGGTGTTAACCATGGTCTATGAGGTGCATAAAATGGTTTAGAGAAATCATTTAAGGTAAGAAAGAGTTCTGATGATATTAAGAGTTGATATCATATCTCATTGCCAACTAGTGATGAGCCTAGTAAGTCACACACATACACAAGTAATCACCAAATTAAATATGATTTAATTAATTAATTAAAGAGTTTAATTGATTAATTAAATAGGTTTGGTTTGCAATTCGATTGCAAAGTCCCTAGCATGACTTGAAACCAAATCTAGATTATTGGATGTATAATATAAGTTAAATTTATATTTAAAGTGTTTAAATTTAAATTTAATTAATAATAAATTATTTAATAAAGATTAATTAATTGATTTATATTTGATATAAATTGATTAGAAGAAGAGAAATAATTATTTTGGGTTGAGAACTCAAAATTAAGACACAGGGGCATTTTAGTCATTTCACAGGGTGACATGTGGCACCATGAGATGGTGACACATGGCATTACACATAAGCTTTCCAAATGTCTTTTAATCATGTAAGATGATTAAAATTAAAATTAAATATAGGTTTGACACTTGGCACAATGTGATTGGTTCAATTAAACCTAGAGCCAATCAGAAGGTGACATGTGGCAGGGGTTTAAAGTGGTGACCTAGCTATATAAGTGTAAGGATGAAAGAACAAAACACCACTAGCTACTACCTCCCTTTGTGCCGCCACCCTTGAGGCTTCCATTCTCTCTTCTGCTTCATCTCTCATCAATTCCAAGAGATTAGCAATCAATCTCTTGAATTAAAAATGCTAGAAATTATTTCTAGTGTCCTGTTTATATCTTTAATCTCTTAAAAGGCAAAACTTAATTTTCTAATCAATAGAAAAAGCTTTAGAAGCTGTTTAAGGGCTGCCATAGGTGATCTTGGTGTGGACAAGCTAGAGAGACAACATCTAGTGTCCTAAAGATGCATCCCAAAGGTGCCAAACACACTACAGTGCATCAAGAGGTTAGTGCACTTGTTCTTGATCTAATCTAGGGTTCTAAAATTAATCTGATTAATTCTAAAAGCTTAAATGGCAAATACAGATTCAAAAAACATATTAAAAGAGTTTTAATATGTTGTTTATCATTGAAATCAAATAGATAAAAATAAATCTTGTATGATGCATGTGACCCTAGGTGAAAATTTTTGAATTCAGTGATATAAACTTATGTTTTTCATGCTTCCGCTCCTTCAATTGCTTGATCAGACACTCCATTCATCTTAAAAGTATAACATAGGGCAAGAAAGCACTGGAGGTGATAGTGTGGGTCTTCTGTAGGTGAACCTGCAAACTGGGTTTTTTGAATCATTTAGAGATATGCTGGTTTTAATTCAAAGTTGTTGGCTTCCACTGTGGGTCTAGTGACACTGGGCTGAAATCCTTGGACAGATGGAGCTCCGTAATCTTTAAAGAGTCTCGATCTATCATTATTATCGCCCGTGGTTGGAAATTTAGGATCTCCTTGACCATGCTCTTGATGTTTCCTTTCCCTCCTAATGGCTTTCAAAGTTCTGTCTATCTCCGGATCACAGTCCAATATTTCTTCTTCTGGCCTTGTTCTGGTCATATACCTGATTGAGAACCTGAGAGAAAAGAAGAAAAATATAACCAGTAAAATAAAATTACATAATAAATATAATTGCCTAAATCAGCTAAATTCCCTATCGCTTGATATCACTATAGCCAAAGAGTCCCCGGCAACAGCGCTAAAAACTTGTTTGCCTGGTTTTACAACCCCGCAAGTGCATGGATCGCTAACGAGCAATAAAGTGATAGGTAGAGTATCGTTCCCATGAGGACCTTTGTTTAGTAAGTACTAATCTACATAATAATTTTGACTGTCTAGGCTATCGAATTTTTAGGGAATGAAGTTTGTTAACTTTAAACACTAGAATAGCAAACTTAAAATGAAGTAATCTATTTTTTTGGAACAATCCTGGAGTTAGGATTTCACGCTTGAATCTTATTAGGGATGTTAGCTCGTTTATTTACCGAATTGAGGTTCATTTTCTTTGATGGAAATTAGCCCTAAGTTATCCTAAATCCTATCTTAAGGCATCTAGGGTGTATTTTAATTAATTCAAACCCTACTTTCGTGGTGATCAAATTAATTAAAATCCTTAAAGACCTTTGACCAATTTTTAGGTTCCATAAACGTATCAACCTATGTCTAGGTCAGAATTCCTAGGTTTAAGATCTTGATTTTCTAATGTTAATCTTCACCTTTCGGTCCTTCAATCAACATCTACAATCATGTCTAAGTGGGTACCATCACATAGCATACATTAGGATCATAAGAAATTAAATTAAGAAACAAATTTCAAATCCAGTAAATAAAACTTAATGTTCATCCATAATAATAATTACAAGCATTACTCTCCTAAATCCAGAATAAGGAAACTACTCACTCATGGTGAGTTCAACAAACATGATGAGAAAAAATAAAGACAGTAAAAAAAAAAACCATGTAAAGAATTTAAGCAATAGAAATCTTTCTAGGGAGATGAAACGAAGAAACCGAAGATAGTTTGCAGCTTTGATCTTGTGGAACTTCAGCTGGAGAACTTCTGTTGGTACTGATGCAGAGCACAACAGCAGCAGCCTTCAGCAACACTCCCGATGACAGTCGTCTTTTCTTTTTTTTCCTTCTACCCTTCTTTTGACATTTTCTTTTCTATTTATATTGGTTGCTCTAGGGTTAGGTTGCTCTGAGTCCAAAGGGCCTTAGGAGTCTCGTTTTTATCCGAAAATAGGAGGGAAATTCTATAAAACTAGCTGCAGCACAGTACACGGCCCGTGTGTCACTACACGGTCCCGTATGTAGGGCCGTGTAAATTGCTGGAGGAGAATTGTGGAATCTTGCATTTTTCATAGAGAGTTACATGGGTCTGCACCAATTACACGGGCCGTGTACTTTTGTTCCCATAAGGTGCTTCAAGCTTGTGTCAGGCAGATACTTACACGGGTCCCTGCAGATTACATGGGTCTACTTACACGACCCATGTACTTGTGTTTCTCATCAATTTTCTTGGCTTTCTTCTAGCAGAGAGTTACACAGGTTTGGGGCTTGGTTTACATGACCCGTGTACTTTGTATCAGCAACAATTCTCTATCTCTTGACTTCTCCAAGCTTCCCTTTACACTCCTATACTTTGGGGCTTCAGCCAAACACCTGAAAATGATGCAGAAAAAATGGAATTAAGGGCTTTACAATAGAAATTACAAAAAATAATGAAATTAACTATTATGCATGAAAATACTTGCCTAAATGCTATGAAATAGTATACAAATGTGCTTAAAAACATCTATACAATTCCAGTGTATCATTAACCTAATTGCACTTCATCTCTTTTATTTACTCTTAATTTTTCTTGTATTTTTGTACCTTATATTTCATCATTTTATGTCTTCTCAATATCATTTAAGTATAATTCTTGATATCATAACTGTCCGGACAGACACCAGTCATCGAAATAGTAGAACGCACTACTTAATGCAAGGGTGTTACAATTCTCTCCCCCTTAAAATAAATTTCATCTTGAAATTTTACCTGGCATCAGTCTTTGAACAGCTGTGGGTGCTGGCTCCTCATATCCTCCTTTCGTTACCAAGTAGCTTCCTGGCCTGAATGATTGTTCCATAGCACTTTCACCAGTGGTATTTGCTTGTTCCTTAGCTGCTTCACCTCATATGCCAGAATCTCTATGGGGTCTTCCTCATATGAGAGGTCTGGATTTACCTCAATCTCTTCAACAGATAGTACATGAGATGGGTCAGATCTATACCTCCTTAACATAGACACATGGAAGACATTATGTATGTTCTCTAATTTTGGAGGTAGTGCCAATCAATATGCTAGAGGACCCACTCTTTCCAGAACCTCATATGGTCCAATGAAATGAGGACTTAATTTCTCCTTTCTACCAAATCTCATAATTTTTTTCCAAGGGGAAACCTTGAGGAATACCTTATCACCCACTGTGTACTCAATATCTCGCCTCTTCAAATCAATGTGGGACTTTTGACTTTCTGATGTAGCCTTTAGGCGATCTCTGATTAGTCTGATTTTCTCCTTTGTTTGCTGAACAATTTCTGGCCCAATCATCTTTCTTTCGCTCACTTCATCCCAACACAGGGGAGTTCTACACTTTCTGCCATGCAAAGCTTCATATGGAGGCATCCCAATGCTTGATTAGTAGCTGTTGTTATAAGCAAATTCAATCAAAGGCAAGTGTGTATCCCAACTAACCTCAAACTCAATTACACAAGCCCATAGCATATCCTCCAATATCTGAATTACCCTCTCAGACTGGCCATTTGTCTGTGGGTAGAATGTCGTGTTAAAGTTCAATCTAGTTCCTAGGGCTCTCTGAAGACTACCTCAGAATCTAGAAGTGAATCTAGGATCTCTATTTGACACAATCGATACTGGCACTCCATGTAGTCTCACAATCTCATCAAGGTACAGTTTGGCCAATCTCTCTAAGCTATAGTTCATCCGAACTGGTAGAAAATGAGCAAACTTGGTCAATCTGTCCACTATGACCCATACTGCATCATGACTCTTTTGTGTTCTCGGAAGTCCCATTACAAAATCTATAGTTATCCTTTTCCATTTCCATTCAGCCACTGGCAATGGATGTAGTAAACCAGCTAGGACTTAATGTTCTGCCTTCACTTGCTGACAAGTTAGGCATTTGGAGACAAAATCAGCTACATCCCTTTTCATACCCATCCACCAGTAATCTTTTTTCATCCTCTATACATCTTAGTGCCACTAGGGTGCAGAGCAAAAGGAGACTCATGTGCTTCCTTCAATATGATTTATCTTAAGTCAACATCAATAGGAACGTATATTCAGCCCTGATGTAGCAATAAACCATCATCTCTTACAGAAATTTAGATTTCTTGCCCTGCTAAACTTCTTTCAGTAGCTTATGATATTTTTCATCATTCTGAGCAGCCATTCTAATATGATCAATCAACATTGACTGTACATGCCATGCAACTACTGTTTGTCCTCATCATTAACCTTTAAACTGGCATGCAGTGCTTTCAACTCATGTACCATGGACAAAGGAGAAACTCCTAGACTTGCCATAGTCTTCCGACTTAGGGCATCAGCCACCACATTGGCTTTCCCTGGCTGATAGTCTATCAACAATCATAGTATTTAATCATTTCTAACCATCTCCTGTGTCTCAAATTCAACTCTTTCTGGATGCCCAGATACTTCAAACTCTTATGATTTGTGTAAATGTAGCATTTCTCCCCATATAAGTAGTGTCTCTAGATCTTAAGAGCAAATACAATGGCAGTAAGCTCTAAGTCATGTGTCAAATAGTTCCTCTCATGCGGTTTCAGCTGGCATGATGCATATGCAATGACATTTCAATCTGGCATCAATACACAACCTAACCCATTATGAGAAGCATCATTATAAATTGTGTATTCTTTACCCGATGTAGGTAAGGTAAGGATTGGAGCCTCAGTCAAACATCTCTTCAATTGATCAAAACTCTGCTGGCATTTATCCGTCCACTGAGATTTCACATCTTTCTGAAGCAGCTTGGTTAGCGGAGAAGCCAACATAGAGAACCCTTTCATAAATTGATGGTAGTATCCAGCTAAACCCAGAAAACTGTGAATTTCTATGACATTTCTGGGTGGTTTCCAATTAAGGATAACTTCTACCTTGCTAGGATCTACCTTAATCCCTTCAGCTGACAATACCCCGATCACAAGCCAATTTGGAGAACACAGCTGCACCTTTCAATTGGTCAAACAAGTCATCTATGCGGGGTAGTGGGTATCTATTCTTTATTGTCACCTTATTCAACTGCCAATAGTCAATAAACAAACGGAGAGTGCCATCTTTCTTCTTAACAAACAACACTGGGGTTCCCCAAAGTGACACACTAGGGCGGGTGAAACCCTTTTCTAGCAACTCTTGCTACTGCACCTTCAACTCCTTTAATTCAGCAGGTGCCATTCTGTACGGAGTAATGGAAATTGGATCCACACTAGGCATAACATCTATTTCAAACTGCACCTCCCTTTCCGGAGGTAATCCTAGCAACTCATCAGGAAACACATCTGAAAAATCACATACTATAGGGATATCTCTCAATGCTGGACTCCCTACTTGGGTGTCTATCACATGAGCTAGAGAAGCTTCAAACCCATTTCTGATCATTTTCCTAGCTAGTGTAGCCGAATAATGTTTGATGGGAATAACTGTCTCTCACCATGTATTACCACATCACTGTACTGAGGGAGACCAAAAGTGACTGTCTTTAATCTACAGTCAATCATGGCGTGATGCCTGGCTGACCAATCCATGCCTAAGATGATATCATAATCTCTGAAGGGCTTTTCTATCAAATCGGATAGAAAGGTATGTCCTTGGATCACCAAAGAACAATCCCTATACACTATGTTGACCCTAACCTCTTGTCCTAATGGACTAGTTACTAGCACCTCAAAATCCATTTTTACACTAGGAATAGCCAAATAATTAGCAATGCTACCACTGACATATGAGTGGGTAGAACCCGGATCAAATAACACAAACGCCTCTTGATTAAAAGTTGAGAAGGTTCCAGAAACTATGTATGAAGTTTCAGCCTTCTCTCGCCGTCTCATTGTGTAAACTCTGGCTAGAGCTTGCTTAGGCTGATTTACTGTGCTCTAACTTTCTGGGGTACTACCTTTACCTCTGCCTTTGCTAGCTGGTTATGAACCCCACAATGTAGAGGCTTGGGCTGATCCCTCTAATGTGGTAGATGTTCCAGAATGGAGTGGATTGGTACAATCTTTTACAAAATGTCTAGTCCCTCCACAATTAAAACATGCGCTTGTGGATTTGAAGCATTCTCCACCAAGTATTCTAGCACAGGTCTCACATTGATGGATTGATAAGGCCCCTCTAGATGTCTGCTGGGTCTGCTGGGTTTGCTAACCAGATCAGGGTGGTCTCTGGCCAAAAAATCTGCCTCTGCCAGATTTACGGGAGCTGGATACCCCAAAATTCTTCCTCTTTCCTGAACCACTTTTAGGTGCTTGACCAGTAGCCTTTTTAGTCTTCTCTTTCTCTCGTGTACCCTTCTTAATGGCCCCTTCTAGGTCTATCCTTTCTAGTTCCAGGGCTTGTGAGATTAACTCAGAGAAATTTTATTGTCGAAAGCCCACAACTTGCATTCTCAGATTAGGCCTTAACCCTACCTCAAACCACTTACACCTATCTCTAGGGGTGAAAATTAGGCTTCCAGCATAGTGGCTCAATCAAGAGAAATCTCTCTCATACTCTGGTATGGTTATGTTCCCTTGTTTCAAACTCAGGAATTCTTGTAACTTCATATCCACATAAGCATCAGGGACCCACTTCTGTCGAAACTCCCTCAGAAAATCTGACCAGGTAAGAATTGGAGGCTCTACCAGGCTGTAGGGGATGGTCTTCCTCCATTCATAGGCATCCCCTTGCAGAAGTGATACAGAGTATTCAAATTTTAGTTCTTCAGCACACTGTAACTTCCTGAACACCCACTCCATCCTTTCTAACCACTATTCTGCTTCCAATAGATCCATGGTTCCCTTGAATTCTATAGCCCCTAACTTCATTAATTTCTCATACTGTATTACTGGGGACTGTGGTTGTGCTATTGGTGCTTAAGTTTAGGCTGGTGTTGGCAAATTCCCAGCCATTTGTTGGAACAAGGCAGCCATCTGTTGTACAAATTGAGCAAGAAACTGCGGTACTTGATGAGTTGGAGTGGCTGACCCACTAACATTCTGGAGTGCTAGGGCTTTCCCTTGTACCTCAGCCTCAATAGACTATTCCATGGAATGATCTCCTTCTTCCATTCTGATTCCAATAATTTTTCACTCCATGATAACAAATACAAGGAGGTTGACCTCCGTTAGTTCACATTCATGATGTAAATATGTCATATGTATCAACTTAGGACACTTAAGTAGTTGTACTTTCAAAAGAAATAATCAAATTCACAATCAAAACTCAGTTCAAAACCATGCTCTGATACCACTAAAACATGTCACACCTTACCCCTCTATAAGGTATAACATGATCCCGTAGCATACCCTATGAATTACCGAACTTCGCCTACTGATAATCCATTAAATATACTACAAGGGATTTTAAAACAATTTTATTTCTTTTTGAAGGTGGTAAGCACTTCTAGTGGAAATAAAAAACTTTTATTTGAAGTTTAAATATTAGATAGAATTTTTTACAACTTTTATTTTTCTGCATATTTTGTAAAAATTTCAGCAGAGTGTCGTCTGTATTTTGAGAAAACAGTTCTTCAAAACCCTGTAAAAAGCACTTCTAAATGATTTTCACAACTCCCAACCTCCAATACAACTCAAATCAACACAATCAATCACAATTTCAATTCAAAATTCTCATCACAACACTTTTTTTTTCAAAACAATTAAAAAAAACTTGTACTTGTTGCATTAAAATACTTAAATTATATACACAAGTTAAATTTACAAACATAAAATCCAAAAATAATATTATTACAAAAAATTTTCCAAATTTCGGCAGAGTGCCGACTGTATTTTGAGAAAACAGTTCTTCAAAACTGAAAGGAAAACACTTCCAATATGTTTTCTCAACCACAACTCCAATACAAATCATTTTCATATCCCAATTCAATACAATCAACTCAATTCAATTTTCAAGCCATACATAGGTTTAAAACTCAAGAGGAAATTTGAATATCATACTCATTAGCACAATAAAATTAATATTACAACAATATACAAGTAAAAAAATTCTCAAATTAAAATTACAATAATTTTATTTCATTACATACCAAAATAATATTACAAGAGTTTTTATACAACTGCTTAAACAATTTATATACATATAATTACATGCATACATCAAACTCTAATGTACAAGGGTATACCTCTAATATACCCGAAACTAATCCCAGTGAGTCTTCAAGGCGTAGCTACTGGAAATATCACTCGACTACTCTATCTTTACTTTCACTTGTGACAGCATACAAAGTTATCGCTGAGTGATGAACTCAGTGGTGTACAACTATAATTTAAAATATAATATACAATACCTTGCCAAAATTTTAGCAAAGAATTTGGAAATCTTGAAATTCAATCAAAATTCCAAAAATCAAAATATTCATTGCCAATAAAATAAATCATTTGTTAAAAAGACTCTACTCAAGAATTTCAATTTATCAAATCATAACTAAACATTTAAAGTAATTCCAGTAATTTATGGAAACAAATCTTAATTTTGAGAAAATCAATTATGCATAACTCCCATTTGAAATCATAATTCTTACTATTCAAAATTCTTCATCTCACTAACTATGTAAGACTAATCCGTAAAGGCCATCTTCGAGGTGAATCTAACTCCCTATGGTCAGGGAGATCGAATCGGGATTCTAACTCTCTATGGTCTGGGAGGTCGATTCATCATGCACAATACATACCACAATAATGCAACTTCTGAAAGGCAAATGAAAAACTTAAATCTAACCTCTAATAAGAGGAGAATCTAAGCCTGTGCACATACCATGGTAATCAAAACAAACCTAACTCTATTATCTCCTCAACAAATAAAAGAGACAGGTAATAACCTAGTCAAGCATCTATAGTGAGATATAAAGCAATATAATGAATCTCTTTGTCTTTTTTGTGAGCATAAATCACAACACTATTCAATTCAATGTCAATTCTAATATCTAATAATTTTTATGCGCATCACAGTTCAAAACATAAATTTGTATTTTTTTTTTCATGCAAATCACATTTCAATCACAAATTTCTGAAACTGGATTCATTCAATCCATATCAAAAATAAAATCATAACTTAATCATTTTCCCACAAGTAAACTCATTTATACCATAACACATTTCAATAATTATTGAAAAAAGTTCAATAATTGGTAAACATAATACATAAAGAAGCTAAAATCCTTTAACCAAGTAAAATATGCAAAACTTTAACAATGTAAAACTAGTTGTGCACAAACCTCTCAATTGACTAATTTACTCCACCTTTCGTTTCTCCTTCGAAGATTCCCTTTTTAATTGAAACACATAAATTTAAAGTGCTTCAGTATCCATTTCTAATACTTAAATTCTAACAATTTCTTTGCAGACTTATCCTACCTATTACAATTTATAATTTCGGGTCTTTCACATTTTTATATATAGTAGTACTATTCATGGCACTATTCAAGTCAAAATGTTGACTTTTTCATACTTAATAGGTTTATTAATTCTAATTCACTCATATACCACATTTTGGGTGTTAATTTTACTGGCATTGATTGCCAATTCAATTTTTAAGTCTCCTAAGAGAAATTATAAATTTTCAGTTTTGGGTGACTGTGTTCTACTGTTCCATTGGTCTGGTTACTATGAAAATTTGGCTAAATGTCCTGTATTGAAGTTGTTCCTTGTTATCTTAGCTTTAATTCCCTTTTTGAATCACTTCATTTGGAGTTTTGTAACTCAAGTTATGTCTATTTTTCTAAGGCTAGCTGGATTGATTCAAACCCAGAAATTTGGGCAATTTCTGGTTATGGCAGTTTTGGTGAACCAAATGTGGGTGACAATTCAACTTGGTTATGGGCAGAATTTGGATTGGTGTTATTCACAAAAGTTGTATTGTTATGTCATATCTTTCCAATGCCACAAAAATCAGGTCATTTGGACCTTCCTAGACCAAGTTATGCCTGTTCATTTGGTCTTTTTGTACAGTGGCAGTGTACCAATTTCGGGTTTTACCTAATTGTTCACTAACTTAGTGTCACTATCTGAGCATGGTTTCTAAATGCAAAATACGTCATTATGTGTCTATTTTCATCTCCAATTGGCCTCACACCAATTGGAGTGGCAGAATTACAGTTTTGGTCCCTTAAAGGGACCTAGGTCAGGCTGTCTAGTAGTGACCATTCACCAATCTGAATTTGACTTAACTTATCACCATTCAAACACATTCTAAATTACACCATTTAACCATTTTCAACCTCACTAACTACCTTAATTCAAAGATAATTTAATAAATCAAGGTAGAAAGAAAAACTCACTTGTGAGCAGAATTTTATCCCCCCTTTTCTTTAATTTCTTTCAATTCTTAACCTTCTAATCTCCCTCATGAGGTTCCATTTGAAGTTTCTATTGTTTTTCACTAAGAATTTATGGCTTAATTTGGGTTTAGAAAGCTTAGTAACAAGCTTCCATGGAGAAAATTAGAGAAAGAATTAGGAGAGGAGAGATGGACGGCTAGGGAGGTTGAAGACAACTTTTCATTTTTTTTTTTTCATGAGTATTTACCCTTAAAATTGACTTGTTCAAATTCTTAATCAAATGGGAAATTAATTTTGAGGTCATGTAGGTGATGACACCATGATGTAATAATCCTATTTTCTTTTCTTTTTCTTTTCCTTTCTTTTTCTCCATACTTCTTAAATTTAATTCTATATTTCAAAATTTTCATTTCTCATATTTTATTGGACAGTTAGGTCATGAGTCACCTCTAGGAATGAATTGACCAATTTGCCCCTCACCGGTCTAATCCGATTTGCTAATAATACTGTGTTTCTTTTGGAACCCTGATCTAATTATTTGATCTAGTTCTTTACCTTTTCCTGTGATTTTCACATTTCCCTTAGCTTTGCAATTTTTCTTAGGCCTGCAATGTCATAATGCCCCGTATGAATTTAGGGTTTTAACTGATCTCGCAGTTACTTCCTAGTGCGGTCACCCATCGCTGTGACCCCCTGTTCATTTAACCTTTTATGTTCTATTTTTTTGATCTGTAATTAACCTTCTGATAATCACAACTAATTTCTGTTCAGGGCTTTTCTAGGTGACTTAAATATGATTCTAATCCTCTTAATTATCCAGACTGACACCGGTCACTAGAACAGTGATTTGCACAGGACTATGCATATAGGGGTATTACAATTCCCTTCCCCCCCCCCCTCCCCCGCCCCCCTTAAAAGAAATTTCGACCTCGAAATTTTGCCTACTGTTAGTCCTTAATCATCCGTATGTGTCGTTTCTCATGTCTCTCTCACATTTCCATGTAGCCTCATAATCTGAATGATGGTCCGTAGCATTTTAGCCAATAACATTTACATATCGATTGCTCACCTCGTGTGCCAAGTGCCAAGTTCCTTATGAGCTTCTGTCATAAGTTAAATTTAAATTAATTTCAATTCTATAAGTAAGCAAATCTGTATGCTAATGGATCCATTCTTTCTCAAACCTCATATAATCCTATGAAGTGAGAGCTCAGTTTTTTTTTTTTCTCTTATAATCTTTTTTTCTTTGAGTATATGTAAGACTTTTAAATATCTACTAATTTTTGTGTATAACATTAATCTTCTCTTACTATTGTTCTATTTAATATTTTTATTCATGTTTCCTTATTGAATGACCATATTGGTCGTATTAGAATTACTTATCTAGTCATCGGCTATAGATTCATAACTGTTATCTTGCCAACTTTATTTTGAATCTTGGTTTATGTGCCATTTTACACCATCTTCTTTGCTTTTGTTTAACTCATTTCGTACTGTTCTATTTGTTTCTTTTTTCATTCCACAACTTAACTTAATTATTTTGTTCCTCAATCTTATCGCCTTCCTTAACTTGACTGTCAAGTCATGATTTAGCACCTCTTATCATCCCTAATAAATCCACTATACTTCAATATTACTTTGATTTGGTCCTTTGACAATTCTAGTCAGTACTTTTACTAATATTCGTAATATTTCTTCATTACATTTGAGCCAATTATTTCAATTTTCATTTACACCTTTCTTCTATCTATCGATATTCTATAGCTTATTTTATACTAGACTTTAAGTGAAAAACCCATAACAATACGAAAATAATTATAACCCCATATACGAGATCGGATGACCTTGCTCTATTAATGTTATCTTTAATTTATAACTATACCGAAATCTTTAGTCTTATAACAATTCCTGACATATCATAGTTCGGGTTAGATAACTGAGTCAATGACTCTAGCTATCTTATAACTATAACCTTTCGATATTCTAACTTCAGAGTTTTAAATCCCTATGTAGGAATTTCAAACTCATTTCCGATAATAAAATTCTGTCCTGGCAGAACTCTGCCAAAACAGATGCTGTTTGCAATTATTCTAATCTTAATGTACTATTAAGTAGTACATAGATCTACACAATAATCTCAAGTCAGTACTGTAATCTGCAGCCTACAATACAAACATTAAAAACATTGCATAGTTACTACGATACATCCCAATAGACCAAACTTTCCTATAAACTTTTCTCTTTTCGAATTCACTAATATCCGAAACTTATTTTGATTACAATATCCATTAACAATTATTAGTAGTAATATCTTTGCCCTCATCTTGAGCAATTATATTACTATAGCTTACTTTAAGGTCCTCTTGCCTTATATTAGGTAGGCTCACTAATTAGCTTTATAATGTCTTGTAGGCTAGCAAATTGTAACATCCTCCCGGTAGCAACTCCGTACATTCTACTGTTCCGGTGACCGGTGTCGGTCCGGACAGCTAGAACTTTCGGAAAAATATTTAAATTAAAGTCAAGAACCATAATTAACTCAAATATTAATAAGAAACATTTAGTAAAAATTTTAGAAATAAAATACAACCAAGTTAAACGAGCCGGTGCCCTAGCGAGGGGTAACCCAGAGGGAAGTTGCAGTTCTCGCAACGAGGAGCCCTAGACTCGGAAAAAAATTTATAAAATAATTTTTGGGACTCCAGAGAAGGGTTATTGAGGTTTCCATGGAATTAGAATGCCAAGAAAATATTTAGAAAAATTTTTCAATCGGTACAGACAATTTTGGCCCGTTGAGCCAAACAGAGGGCATTTTGATCATTTTGCCTTCAGAGGTGATTTTTGGCCGACTTGTCCAGTTAAGTAAATAATTATTATGATCTAAAATATGAATAAATATTAGTAAAAATTTAATTAGAAATGAGTTAAAGAAAGAAGAAAGAAAAATCAAATAAAAAGGCATTAATGACATAAGCTTGATGTAATTAGAACCCCTTAGCCAATCAAATTAAAGGAAGACATTTATAATACATAAATGGGTAGAAAAAGAATACTATTTTAGAGAATTTTCTGCAGCTACTCTTCTTCCCCAATAAAACGTTTCATGCTTCTCTTTTCCCTTCTCCATTTTCATGCTTACAAAGCTTGAATCCACACCCTTTCTCACCTCAAAACCCTAAGTTATCTTTACTAAAACTTGTCCCCACATCCTAAGAAACCTCTTGGCAGCCAAAAGAAGAAGAAAGAAGGAGTTTGGGTAGCTTGAAAAATCTGCCACCTAAAGGTTAGTGCCTATTTACACTTAAATCTCTTTTAATTCATGTTAAAGACTTAAAGTGAGTAAGGTTTTGTAAATTAAATGAATGGAATCTATGTATATGGACCCTATGAATTTCGGCTGCCCTAAGGAAGGAACAAAGGTGGAGTGTTTTTGATGGTTTTAATGGACTTAGAATGAATTAGAGATTATGTTTAAGGTGTATATACACATAAATAATGAATGGAAGTGCTTAATTAGGTGTATGTGTGAATCATAAGGGAAAACTAGGGTTTTGAGAAGTGAAAAGTTGACTTGGCTTACGAAATTGTTAGAGAACATCTTAATGGTCAATTAGTGACCATTTTAGGTGAGTTGACCATAAATTGGACTAAAATATGGCATGGAAAAGTGGAATGGTAGGCTGCCTAGGGACAGCAGCATGGTGGCTGAGATTTCAGTCCACTTGGACTGCCATATCTTTGGCTGTGTTGGTCCAATTGGTGTTTGGCCAATTGAACATAAAACTAGGCTTATAATGGCACATTTTTGCTGAAGAAACCATGCCCAAAAGACCAAATCAAGAGGACCAAAACTTGGCACCAATCCGGATACCCTGCAAACAGCACCTGCAGAAATGACCAAATGAATAGTAACTGTTCATTTGGCCATAACTCACTATAGATATGGTCAATTGACCTGAAATTTTTACAGCAACAAGATAAGATATAGACAAACAACTTTCATGAAGGACACCAATCTAAATTATGCCATTAACCTAATCAAATCATTGAGCAAAGTGAAGTTTACTGTACTGAGATTTCCAGAATTTTAATTTGAGCAGTAATGTTTGGATGACTATAACTCTCTCTAGAAAACTCGGATTTAGGCGATTCTTGAACCGATGAAAACCTAAGGCATAGTAGAACATTTCATATGAAGAAATTTAGGCCAAAATATGAACTTAACTTGATCAAATTACTGACTAAAGTTGGACCAAAATCTGCCAAAACCCAAAAGTGTAGCATGAATAGTGCACGTGAACAGTAAACTTATTTTGGCCATAACTTGAGCTACAAAACTCCAAATGGAGTGATTCAAAAAAGGAAATTCAACTAGACAGAATAAGGAACAACTTTCATGTTTACCATTTCCTCAAATTACCACTGTAAAATATACAAATGGAACAGTAAAGATGAAGCACCAAATCTGAAAATTTTGTTCAATTAGCATTAAGCTTAGAAATGGTATTGGCAACCAATACCAACAAGTTTTAAATACAAAATGTGGTATGTTTGGGGTGTTAAAACCAATACACCTATTTTCTATCCAAAAGTCAACATTTTTGTTGACCAATGAGGTGAATAGTGACACCAAAACCAAAAATTGGCAATTTTGCCAAAATGACCTAAGCTTTGAGAAAGTGATCAAAACCAACAAGTTTTGAATACAAAATGTGGTATGTTGGGAGTACTAAAACCAATGTACCTATTGTTTATGCAAAAGTCAACATTTTAGTTGACTAATGAAATGAATAGTGACATGAAAACTTGAAATTCAAAAATTGTGAAACTTAAAAGTGCAAAATGCCCTAGTAGGCCTAATGTGATTGGTTTGGATAGGTTGGCATGCCAATAGGGTATTGTTTTAGCAGTACTGCGAAAGGCTTTATGCCTGTATTCATGGCTTTATGCCTGTATTCATGGCTTTATGCCCGTATTCATGGCTTTTATGCCCGATTATGTGATATCATGGCTTTTTAGCCATACTGACTGCATACATGGTTGACGTTCTGCGTCCGATGGTATGATGGCCCGAGGCACCGCGGTGTCCAGTGCCAACGACCTGTTATCCAGTCCAGTCATCCAGTATAGGTCACTTGGGCAATCAAATGAATGAAAGTGGACAAAGTTAACGAAAAGAAAAAAACGAAAAAAAGGGATATACAAATGCAAAACAAATAAAGCATATATGTTAAATACACATTTATTTTCTGCTATTTTCTTTTATTTTATTATTGCACCACTAAGCTTTATGCTTAGCGTGTCGCTTTTGCAACGCGTAGGTACTGAAGATTTGGACAAAGGGCCCAGTAGACCACAGATTGGGTGAGGCCGTTCACAGTTCTGCATAGTGTCTATGTCACCTCACCGTCTGCAGTGCATTGGTAGGACACTAGGTGTCATTTTGGTATTTTGTAATTGATTTTATTTTCTCATGTGTAAATGAACTTATGAAATGTAATTTGATGTTCATGTAAATAATGAGAATTGTGTTTGTAAATGGAAAAGTGAATGTTTATCTGTAATTTATATATGATTATCACATGAGATGAATGATTGAGAAATGAATGGTTGAAAAATGTTGAGATTTTGATAAATGGAGTTGAGATGATTGAATATGAATATAGGAAGTGTTTTTTTTCACAGGTTCCAAAGAACGGTTTTCTCCATTTTTAGCCGGTACTCTGCCAGATTTTCTTTAAAAATTTTCGGAACCTCAAATAAATTATAATTTCGATAAATGGCTTAAATAAATTATATTTCACAAGTTATATTCAAAAGGAAGAATAAAAATGAATTAAGATAACATAGAGTGCTCGGCACACTGAGTGGCATAACTTGCTCGGCTACACTGTAGTCGGGTAAGGGGTGTCACATTTAGTGGTATCAGAGCACGGTTTAGGCGTTTCTGGGCCTAGATTGAGTCCATACCATGCACTGAATTTGTAAGAGTCGAGGTGACACTAACGCAGATCTGTTTATCTTTCTTATTTTGAATAGGATATGGACCCTTCATCTCAGAGAGCATTCGAGGAGGAAGTGGAGAGTCATGCTCCACCTGCAGCAGCTGAGACTGGGGGCATGAGAGAATTTGCTCCGACTCAAGCGAGCACCTCAGCCTCCACAGGCCATGTTTCAGCAAATGGCCGATTTCTTTAGACAAATGGCAGGGGTAATGCCAGCACCACCACCACCACCACCACCAGCTCCACAGCAGAAATCACATCTGGAAAGGCTAAGAAAGTTTGGAGCAGTGGATTTCTATGGCAAGAGAGAAGATGATTACATTGCGGTAGAATTGGTTGAACAGAACAGGCAGAGTTCTAAAACAACTCCACTGCACTCCAGAGCAAAACATGGAAGCTGCCATATCTTTGTTGCAAGATGATGCCTACGAATGGTGGGACACGGTGTCCAGTGAAGTGCAGCCAGAAGCTGTAACTTGGGACTTCTTTCTCTCCGAATTCAAGAAGAAATATGTGGGTACTGTATACCTGGAAGAGAGAAGAAGAGAGTTTATTAACCTGAGGCAGAGACAGCTGTTAGTGGCCGAATATGAGAAGGAATTCGTAAGATTGAGCCGCTATGGAAGGGAGATAGTCCCTAATGAAGCTGAAAGGTACAAGAGATTCGAAAAGGGACTGAATGACAATATAAGGATTATGATCACTGCCTTGGGGATCACAGACTTCACCAAGTTAGTGGAAGCTGCATTAAAAGTGGAGAAAGTGAGAATAAATGAACAAAATAGGAAAGATAGGCAGCGTAAGAGGGAATTTGGACCAGGACAGTCAAGTATACCAACTGATAGTAAGAAGTTTAAGGGTTCTAGTTCACAAGATCAGACACAGGGCCACAGAGGCCAGATTGGAATATCTATAGCTAGTTCCCCGGGCACCATAACAAGGGGATTAACCCCAGTGCCTGAATGTATGCATTGTGGTAGAAAACACAGAGGGGAGTGTCGACTGTTAACTGGAGAGTGTTTCAAGTGTGGGGCTACGGATCATTTCATAAGAGATTGCCCTCAGAGGAGTGGCTCAATAGCTCCTGTACAAGTTCATAGACCTTCCCCTATAGTTCAAAGGGGTAAAGGATCGGGTAGAGCAGAAACGGCTGATATTTCACAGAAGATTGTTTCTGAGACCGTTGAAAAGCCCGAACTCTGGGTGGCACCACAAGTATATGCAATGGAAGCTCATGAAGAGCTAAACCCAGACAATGATGAGGCAATACAAGGAAGTGAAGAAACAAGGAGGTAGTAACTCCCCGATTACTTAAGTCAGGTAAATTTCGAGGACGAAATTTAAATAAGAGGGGAAGAGTTGTAACATCCTCCCGGTAGCAACTCCGTACATTCTCATTCGGTGACGGTGTCGGTCGGACAATAGAAACGTTCGGAAAAATATTTAAACTAAAGTCAGGAACCATAATTAACTCAAATATTAATAAGAAACATTTAGTAAAAATTTTAGAAATAAAATACAACCAAGTTAAACGAGCCGGTGCCCTAGTGAGGGGTAACCCAGAGGGAAGTTGCGGTTCTCGCAACGAGGAGCCCTAGACCCGGGAAAAAAATTATAAAATAATTTTTGGGACTCCAGAGAAGGGTTATTGAGGTTTCCATGGCATTAGAATGCCAAGAAAATATTTAGAAAAATTTTTCAATCGGTACAGACAATTTTGGCCCGTTGAGCCAAACGGAGGGCATTTTGGTCATTTTGCCTTCAGAGGTGATTTTTGGCCGACTTGTCCAGTTAAGTAAATAATTATTATGATCTAAAATATGAATAAATATTAGTAAAAATTTAATTAGAAATGAGTTAAAGAGAGAAGAAAGAAAAATCAAATAAAAAGGCATTAATGACATAAGCTTGATGTAATTAGAACCCCTTAGCCAATCAAATTAAAGGAAGACATTTATAATACATAAATGGGCAGAAAAAGAAGACCATTTTAGAGAATTTTCTGCAGCTACTCTTCTTCCCCAATAAAACGTTTCATGCTTCTCTTTTCCCTTCTCCATTTTCATGCTTACAAAGCTTGAATCCACACCCTTTCTCACCTCAAAACCCTAAGTTATCTTCACTAAAACTTGTCCCCACATCCTAAGCAACCTCTTGGCAGCCAAAAGAAGAAGAAAGAAGGAGTTTGGGTAGCTTGAAAAATCTGCCACCTAAAGGTTAGTGCCTATTTACACTTAAATCTCTTTTAATTCATGTTAAAGACTTAAAGTGAGTAAGGTTTTGTAAATTAAATGAATGGAATCTATGTATATGGACCCTATGAATTTCGACTGCCCTAAGGAAGGAACAAAGGTGGAGTGTTTTTGATGGTTTTGATTGACTTAGAATGAATTAGAGATTATGTTTAAGGTGTATATACACATAAATAATGAATGGAAGTGCTTAATTAGGTGTCTGTGTGAATCATATGGGAAAACTAGGGTTTTGAGAAGTGAAAATTTGACTTGGTTTAGGAAATTGTTAGAGAACATATTAATGGTCAATTAGTGACCATTTTATGTGAGTTGACCATAAATTGGACTAAAATATGGCATGGCAAAGTTGAATGGTAGGCTGCCTAGGGACAGCAGCATAGTGGCTGAGATTTCAGTCCACTTGGACTGCCATATCCTTAGCTGTGTTGGTCCAATTGGTGTTTGGCCAATTGGACATGAAACTAGGCTTATAATGG
This sequence comes from Hevea brasiliensis, assembly GCF_030052815.1. Lineage (NCBI taxonomy): Eukaryota > Viridiplantae > Streptophyta > Magnoliopsida > Malpighiales > Euphorbiaceae > Hevea > Hevea brasiliensis. The sequence goes on along the minus strand of NC_079497.1, from coordinate 76,362,355 downwards.
CATATTTTTTCTGAAGAAACCATGCTCAAAACACCAAAGCAAGAGGACCAAAACTTGGCACCAATCCGGATACCCTGCAAACAGCACCTGCAGAAATGACCAAATGAACAGTAACTGTTCATTTGGCCATAACTCACTGTAGATATGGTCAATTGACCTCAACTTTTTACAGCAACAAGATAAGATATAGACAAACAACTTTCATGAAGGACACCAATCTAAATTATGCCATTAACCTAATCAAATCATTGAGCAAAGTGAAGTTTACTGTACTGAGATTTCTAAAATTTTCATTTGAGCAGTAATGTTTGGATGACTATAACTCTCTCTAGAAAACTCGGATTTAGGCGATTCTTGAACCGATAAAAACCTAAGGCATAGTATAACATTTCATATGAAGAAAGTTAGGCCAAATTATGAACTTAACTTGATCAAATTACTGACCAAAGTTGGACCAAAATCTGCCAAAACCCAAAAGTGCAGCATGAACAGTGCACGTGAACAGTAAACTTATTTTGGTCATAACTTGTGCTACAAAACTCCAAATGGAGTGATTCAAAAAAGGAAATTCAACTAGACAGAATAAGGAATAACTTTCATGTTTACGATTTCCTCAAATTCCCACTGTAAAATATACAAATGGAATAGTAATGATGAAGTACCAAATCTGAAAATTTTGTTCAATTAGCATTAAGCTTAGAAATGGTATTGGCAACCAATACCAACAAGTTTTAAATAAAAAATGTGGTATGTTTGGGGTGTTAAAACAAATACACCTATTTTCTATCCAAAAGTCAACATTTTTGTTGACCTATGAGGTGAATAGTGACACCAAAACCAAAAATTGGCAATTTTGCCAAAATGACCTAAGCTTTGAGAAAGTGACCAAAACCAACAAGTTTTGAATACAAAATGTGGTATGTTGGGAGTACTAAAACCAATGTACCTATTGTTTATGCAAAAGTCAACATTTTAGTTGACTAATGAAATGAATAGTGACATGAAAACTTGAAATTCAAAAATTGTGAAACTTAAAAGTGCAAAATGCCCTAGTAGGCCTAATGTGATTGGTTTGGATAGGTTGGCATGCCAATAGGGTATTGTTTTAGCAGTACTGCGAAAGGCTTTATGCCTGTATTCATGGCTTTATGCCTGTATTCATGGCTTTATGCCCGTATTCATGGCTTTTATGCCCGTATTCATGGCTTTTATGCCCGATTATGTGATATCATGGCTTTTTAGCCATACTGACTGCATACATGGTTGACGTTCTGCGTCCCATGGTATGACGGCCCGAGGCACCGCGGTGTCTAGTGCCAAGGACCCGTTATCCAGTCCAGTCATCCAATATAGGTTACTTGGGCAATCAAATGAATGAAAGTGGACAAAGTTAACGAAAAGAAAAAAATAAAAAAAAGGGATATACAAATGCAAAACAAATAAAGCATATACATTAAATACACATTTATTTTCTGCTATTTTCTTTTATTTTATTATTGCACCACTAAGCTTTATGCTTAGCGCGTCGCTTTTGCAACGCATAGGTACTGAAGATTTGGACAGAGGGCCCAGTAGACCACAGATTGGGTAAGGCCGTTCACAGTTCTGCATAGTGTCTGTGTCACCTCACCGTCTGCAGTGCATTGGTAGGACACTAGGTGTCATTTTGGTATTTTGTAATTGATTTTATTTTCTCATGTGTAAATGAACTTATGAAATGTAATTTGATGTTCATGTAAATAATGAGAATTGTGTTTGAAATGGAAAAGTGAATGTCTATCTGTAATTTATATATGATTATCACATGAGATGAATGATTGAGAAATGAATGGTTGAAAAATGTTGAGATTTTGATAAATGGAGTTGAGATGATTGAATATGAATATAGGAAGTGTTTTTTTTCACAGGTTCCGAAGAACGGTTTTCTCCATTTTTAGCCGGTACTCTGCCGGATTTTCTTTAAAAATTTTCGGAACCTGAAATAAATTATAATTTCGATAAATGGCTTAAATAAATTATATTTCACAAGTTATATTCAAAAGGAAGAATAAAAATGAATTAAGATAACATAGAGTGCTCGACACACTGAGTGGCATAACTTGCTCAGCTACACTGTAGTCGGGTAAGGGGTGTCACACAAATACTCTTCGCTGACAAACTCTTCCAAAACTAATGTCAAGCATACTTATTATCATAGTTTATATCCTAAAGGACTAGTCACTAATACATCAAAATTTATTCCCATGCCAAGGAATAGCAACAGAACATATAATTCTAACACTAACATACAAATAAATAGTGCTGGGATCAAATAATGACTAATTATTTCTTCCAAAAATTAAGAACTTACTAGCAGCTACATCCAAAGTTTCTGCTCTTTCTCCTTAGAGCATAGTGGATGCTTCTATTGATGCGCTACTATATTCAGGTTGATTCACTGTGTTATAGTTGTGAGGAGTACCAACTCTATTTTTATCTCGGCTACTAACTGTTTGTGAACTTCGAAGAGCCGATCGATGTACTCTAGTATAATCTTTAGCAAAATGTCCAAGCTTTCCACAATTGTAGCAGACTCCAGAGGCCTTACGACAAATATCCCCATGTAACTTGCCACATACCTCAAAGACACGGATAGGGTAGGAACTTCTGATTTTTTGTCGACTAGTTTTCAATTGCTTCTGCCCTGAAGATCCGCCTCTATCATATCCATGAGTTCGGGGTTCCTCAAATACTTTTCTCTTTCCTACACCACTGCTCAAACTCTGACCCATAGGTTTCTCCCTCTTCTCTATTTCATGTTGCCCTTGTGGGGGTTGGGTCTGTACTTGGGCTTGAGCTGACAGAGTATCAGCCATTTGTTGAAAGAAAGTGGCCAGCTGCTAGGCCATTTGCGCAGTAATTTATACTGGTGGAACTGGTACAGTCAGGTCTTTGACACTCTGAGGAGCTGAGGCCTCCCCTTGTGCCTCAACTGTAATTGGTTGTTCAACTTTTTTATCTCCCTCTTCTATTTCTATTCACAAAATCTTCTTTTCCTGGGACAACCTACACAAGGAGATTTCTCTCTATTAGTTCATATTTATGATGTAAATGTACTATATGTATCAAACATTTGAGTAGTTGTATTTACCGACAAAATATTTCAAATTCACAGTTCAAATTTTACTTTAAAACCATTGCTCTGATACCACTAAACATGTCACACGCTACTCCTCCGTAAGGTATAACATGATCCCGCAATACACTTAATGAATTACCGTACTTCACCTACTGGTAATCCATTAAATATACTACAAGGGATTTTAAAACAATTTCCATTCATTTTTATATTGGTGGGTAATTTTTATCAAGTATTAAAAAGCTTTAATTTACACTAAGTCATAAATTAAATTCTCGACTAAAATCTGGTGTTGCAAAAATTTTTCCAAATTTCAGCAGAGTGCCGACTGTATTTTAAGAAAATAGTTCTTCAAACCTAAAAGGAAAACACTTCCAACATGTTTTTTCAACCACAACTCCAATAAAAATCATTTCCATATCCCAATTCAACACAATCAACTCAATTCAATTTTCAAGCCATACATGGGTTCAAAACTCAAGAGGAAATTTGAATATCATACTCATTAGGATAATAAAATTAATATTACAACAATATACAAGTAAAGAAATTCTCAAATTAAGATTACAATAATTTGATTTCATTACATACCAAAATAATATTACAAGAGCTTTTATACAACTGCTTAAACAATTTATATACATATAATTACATGCATACATCAAACTATAATGTACAAGGGTATACCTCTAATATACCCGAAACTAATCCCAATGAGTCTTCAAGGTGTAGCTACTGGAAATCTTACTCGACTGCTCTATCTTTACTTTCACCTACGACAGCATACAAAGCTATCGCTGAGTGGTGAACTCAATAGTGCACAACTATAATTTAAAATATAATAGATAATACCTTGCCCAAATTTTAGCAAAGAATTTGGAAATCTTGAAATTCAATCAAAATTCCAAAAATTAAAATATTCGTTGCCAATAAAATAAATCATTTGTTAAAAAGACTCTGCTCAAGAATTTCAATTTATCAAAACATAACTAAACATTTAAAGTGATTCCAGTAATTTATGGAAACAAATCTTAACTTCGAGAAAATCAATTATGCATAACTCCCATTTGAAATCATAATTCTTACTATTCAAAACCCATTCTTCATCTCACTAACTATGCAAGACTAATCCATAAAGGCCATCTTCGGGGTGATTCTAACTCCCTATGGTCGAGGAGATCAAATCGAGATTCTAACTCCCTATGGTTGGGGAGGTCGAATCATCGTGCACAGTACATACTACAATAATGCAACTTCCAAAAGGGCCAATGAAAAACTTAGATCTAACCTCTAATAAGAGGAGAATCTAAACCTATGCACGTACCATGGTAATCAAAACAATGCTAATTCCATTGTTTTTTCAACAAATGAAAGAGACGGGTAATAACCTAGTCAAGCATCTATGGTGAGAATATAATGAATCTCTTTATCCTTTTTGTGACCATAAATCATAACACTATTCAATTCAATATCAATTCCAATATCCAATAATTTTTATGCCTATCACAATTCTAACACCCCTATGTTCGGTAGTGTGTTCTACTGTTCTGGTAACCAGTGTTGTCCGGACAGCTAGGATGCCTAGAACTACACTTAGATATGGGTGAGGAGACATAAAATAATAAAATATAAGAAAAGAAATTTCAAGAAAAACAAGGAAAAATAATAGCAATGAAATGTAACCAATTTAAATGAGCCGAGAACCCTAGCGTTGGGTGACCTCACCGGGAAGTTACGGCGTGAATCGTTGACTAGCCCTGGACCGCGGGAAACCCTGAAAAATATTTTTTAAGAAATAATTAAAGACTTATTGAAGTATAAATATCATTAGAAATATCAAAGAAAAATTAATTAATTAGTATAAAGAAAAACGAGAAATCGAGAAAATGACAAAACTTGGTGTTACCGAAAAGTCGGGAATGCAACCAGAACAGGGGCATTGTAGTCATTTGACACCCCAAGTTGTCTTTTGAGCTAAACGTCCATTAAAAATAAATCATATTACACTTGGAAAATATCATGAAAAATAAGAAATATGGTACGTAATACAAATAGCGGAAGTTTGGGGCATAAATTACAAATTGTGAAACTTGGGAATTAATTAATCCTAAACTAAGGTTAGTGCTCCACTAATTATATTTTAAAGGACCTATATAAGGGTTTAGTGGACAAAATTGAGATCATCTTCAACCTCCTCATAACCAGCCGAAAATGAATCTCCATGGAAACTCCATGGCGAAGCTTGGAAACACCACCATGCACCCATCATTTAAGCCTCATTTCACCATACTTTCTTCATTAAAGCTTGCACACTCAACTTAAGGAAGCTTTTGGGAGCAAGAAAGGGAAGTTTTGGTGGAGTTTTAAGGAAATTCCATAAAAGGTAAGTGAGTATTTTTCAATCTTACTTCATTAAACTTTGAGTGGATGTTGTGGATAGTTGATTTATAGAAGAATATTTGAAGTTTGATGTTTTAATTGAAGGAACGGAAGCGTGAAAAACACAAGTTTATACCATTAAATTCAAAAATTTTCACCTAGGGTCACATGCATCATGCAAGATTTATTTTTATCTATTTGATTTCAATGATAAATAACATATTAAAACTCTTTTAATATGTTTTTGGATCTGTATTTGCCATTTAAGATTTTAAAATTAATCAGATTAATTTTAGAACCCTAGATTAAATCAAGAACGATTACACTACCCTCTTGATGCACTGCAGCGTGTCTGCTCCTTTGAGATTCGTCTTCAGGACACCAGATGTTGTCCCTCCAGCTTTTCCACACCAAGAACACCTATGGCAGCCCTTGAACAGTTTCTAAAGGTTTTTTGTATTAATTAGAAATTCAAGTTCTGCCTTTTAAGAGATTAGAGATGTAAACAGGACACTAGAAACAATTTCTAGTGTTCTTAATTCAAGAGATTGATGGCTAATCTCTTTGAATTGATGAGAGATGAAGAAGAATAGATGAAAAGCCTCAAAGTGGCGTGACAAAGGAGAGGAGTGGCTGCTGGTTATTTTTCTTTTCATAACCACACTTAAATAGCTAGGTTAACATATTAAACCCTTGGCACATGTCACCCTTTGATTAGCTCTAGGTTTAAGTGAGCCGATCACATTGTGCCAAATGTCAAACCTATATTTAATCTTGATTTTAATCATCTTACATGATTAAAAATATTTGGCAAGCTTATGTGTAATCCCATGTGTCACCATCTCATGTCACCATCAACACTTAGGCATCCTAAGTGTTGATGGAATCCTTTGATTGGCATATCAGTATAGCTCAGTATAGCTATACTGCAAATCCCCAAAAGAAGATTGGCATATCAGTATAGCTCATCATACTACGTACCATATCCAATAGGGTACGATTTCTCCTTTCAGATACACCATTCAGTTGTGGCGTTCCTGGAGGAGTCAGCTGAGAAACAATGCCATGCTCTCTCAAGTATTCATCAAATTCAGTACTCAAATATTCACCTCCACGATCCGATCGAAGAGCTTTAATACTCTTTCCTGTTTGATTTTCTACTTCAGATTTAAATTCTTTGAACTTTTCAAAAGATTCATGTTTGTATTCATCAAATACAAATACCCAAACCTTGATTTATGATCAGTAAAGGTAATAAAATAATGAAACCCCCTCTAGCCATTTCTTTAAATGGACCACATACATCACTATGTATTAGCTCTAAAATATTTTCAGCTCTTAGCCCTTGTCCAACAAAGGGTGATCTAGTCATTTTTCCCTGAAGGCAAGATTCACAAGCTGGAGTAGGCTCAGAGCCCAATGAGGATAGAATCCCCATTTTCTCCAGTTTTGCAATCCTATCTTCTGCAACATGACATAACCTTAAGTGCCAAATATATTTTGAACTTGAGTTGGTTTTCACCATGGCATTGCATTCTTTTATATTACTATACTCTAGCCAGTGGAAACACTTTCTTACTGGCAATGGAAACACTTTCCTGTTGGCAATGGAAACACTTTCCTTTGCCTTTGTCAGCTTTGGTCTTCCTTTTTCTGTTTAGCTATTTTCTTAGAAGGACCAGGAATTTGAGGTTTCTTTTTCTTATTGCCCTTCTTCTTGTTGGACTTTCCAGCAGAAGAAGATGCAACCAAAGCTACCTTTTTTCCTTTATTGCCTGGCATATTCTTTTGGGCAATAACCAGCATGTTGAGTAAACCAGCTAAGGTGCATTCCTGTTTAGTCATATAGAAATTTATCACAAAATTCCCAAAAGACTCAGGAAGGGACTGAAGGATCAAATCCGGTTGTAGTTGGACATCCATGTTGAAGTCAAGATGTTCCAACTGCTCAATCAGCCGAATCATCTTGTGGACATGATCCCCAACATTCTGACCCTCAGACATCCTCATACGGAATAGTGAAGGAACGGAAGCGTGAAAAACACAAGTTTATACCATTGAATTCAAAATTTTTCACCTAGGGTCACATGCATCATGCAAGATTTATTTTTATCTATTTGATTTCAATGATAAACAACATATTAAAACTCTTTTAATATGTTTTTGGATCTGTATTTTCCATTTAAGATTTTAAAATTAATCAGATTAATTTTAGAACCCTAGATTAAATCAAGAACGATTACACTAACCTCTTGATGCACTGCAGCGTGTCTGCGCCTTTGAGATTCGTCTTCAGGACACCAGATGTTGTCCCTCTAACTTGTCCACACCAAGAACACCTATGGCAGCCCTTGAACAACTTCTAAAGCCTTTTCCATTAATTAGAAATTCAAGTTCTGCCTTTTAAGATATTAGAGATGTAAACAGGACACTAGAAACAATTTCTAGTGTTCTTAATTCAAGAGATTGATGGCTAATCTCTTTGAATTGATGAGAGATGAAGAAGAATAGAGGGAGGGCTGCAAAATGGCATGACCAAGGAGTGTGGCTGCTGGTTATATTTTATTTTCTCATAACAACACTTAAATAGCTAGGTTAACACATTAAACCCTTGCCACATGTCACCCTTTGATTAGCTCTAGGTTTAAGTGACCCAATCGCATTGTGCCAAGTGTCAAACCTATATTTAATCTTGATTTTAATCTTCTTACATGATTAAAAAAAACATTTGGCAAGCTTATGTGTTATGCCATGTGTCACCATCTCATGGTGCCACGTGTCACACTGCAAAATGACCAAAATGCCCCTGTGTCTTAATTTTGAGTTCTCAACCCAAAATAATTATTTTTCTTCTTCTAATTAATTTATATCAAATATAAATTAATTAATTAATCTCTATTAATTAATTTCTCATTAATTAAATTTATATTTAAACACTTTAAATATAAATTTAACTTATATTATACATCCAATAATCTAGATTTGGTTTCATGTCATGCTAGGGACTTTGCAAACTAATTGCAAACCAAACCTATTTAATTAATCAATTAAACTCTTTAATTAATTAATTAAATCATATTTAATTAGGCGATAACTTGTGTATGTGTATGACTTACTAGGCTCATCACTAATTGGCAATGAGACATGATATCAACTCTTAATATCATCAGAACTCTTTCTTACCATAAATGATTTCTCTAAATCGTTTTATGAACCTCATGGACCATGGTTAACACCTAGCATAGCATGCCATGGCCACCCAATTAATAATAAGGTTTACCTTAAATGAACCTATAATCATATGTTACCATGCACTAGAATCTCTCTGTTACAAAATCCCAACTCAGGCTGGAGTCATGGTTTATGTCAAACTCCATTTGCTATGAATATTATGTTCTCTTTTAATTCCAGTTATTGATTAAAAAGATTTTCTCATCAGAAACTCTTTTCTGAATAAATCTATACATTACGGCAGAACTTGAAACATCAAGAACAATTAAATGAACATATGATTTTATCTCTATTTACTTAGAGGAACAGATTCCATCTTGATCAACACCTACCTCCATATATAACTAGTAGGAGCCAACACATGCCCATATACCCGTACATAGTACAAGTATGAAAGCAGTATCAAACTCAAACTACCTATATACAAGATAACTGTGCTACCTCAGGTCTAAAGATTAGTGAATGGGCTTAGTGAATGGATCAGCTGGATTTTCAGCTGATGCCATTTTCTGCATGGCTACATCACCTCGCTCAACTATATCTCTGATAATGTGGTAGTGCCTTTCTATGTGTTTGGATTTTGGGTGAGACCTTAGTTCCTTTGTCACACCTTACCCCTCTGTAAGGCATAACATGATCCCGTAGTATACCTAATGAATTACCAACTCCGTCTACTGATAACCCATTAAATACACTACAAGGGATTTTAAAAACTTTTCTTACTTCTTTTACAGTGGTGAGCACTATTTACAGGTGTTAAAAACTTTGGTGAACTGAGGTGAAACAACTAACTCATTTGATTTATTTGGAATTTCTGTAAAAATTTTGGCAAGGTGCCATCTATATTTTGGATAAAACAGTTCTTCAGAAAACCTGTAAAAAAAACACTTCAATAATTTTCCAAATCTCAACTCCAATACATTTCTCAACACAACAATTTATCAACACAATTCCATAGGAATTTTTCAAAGTCCGAGATAAGGAAATATAATACAACTTTTACAATCCAAAACACTCATAATTAATTTACAACTTCAAGTACAATTTAATTTACAACTGCTCAAAACCAAAAAGAAAATATACATACAGTGTCATACATTACAGTACAAAATGCAAAAGCGGTATACTCAATATACCAGGTAATCCCTCGCTGGATGTATATGCAGCCTAGTCTGCTGCCCTGTCTATCTCTCTACCTGCGACAGCAATAAAAAGCTATCGCTGAGACAATGTCTCAGTGGTGCACAACATTAACCAAATCCAATTTAAATCACAATTCATAAGTCATGTAAATAGTGGATACTTAAAATCATAATTAAATTCAAGACAATAATTGTCAACAAGAATTTAAACTCCATTTCTCAATATCACAATAATTTTCCATAAGTCAGATCAGGTTTGAATTCAAAAGACAGTATATGTCAATGAGAGTTTAAATCCATTTCACAATCTCACAATACACATCAATAAATCAATCACAATTCATAAGTCATGTAAATAGTGGATACTTAAAATCATAATTAAATTCAAGACAATAATTGTCAACAAGAATTTAAACTCCATTTCTCAATATCACAATAATTTTCCATAAGTCAGATCAGGTTTGAATTCAAAAGACAGTATATGTCAATGAGAGTTTAAATCCATTTCACAATCTCACAATACACATCAATAAATCACACACAGCTTAATCATGATCCATAATTCAATTCATCCCAAAAGCCGATGGCTAATGAGGTATTCAATTCATCCCAAAAGTCGATGACTAATGAGGAATAACATGGCTAGCTAGCAAAAATATGAGTACTCATTCTATTCGTCCTCAACAGGCACACACCTCAACACTTCAGCCAGAGAGGGAATTCAATTCATCCCACTAGACAAGCTAGAGAGGAATACAATCAATATACATGATAGCTGTGGTTTCAAACCATTTCTAATGCTTTTTAATCAATAAGTATCCATCAATGTCATTCAAACCATTTTTCACAGTTTCAAACTATTCACAATATTTTTCAATCGATAAATATTCATCAAACACATTTCCACAATTTAAAATAATGATATACAAATAATCAATATTTATTTCCATTGAAAATAGTTCAAAAGAAACAGTTGTTGTGCACAAACCTCTGATATTTGTCTCCTGGTCTTGACTCAGTATTTCTTTCCCTTTGGCTGAGTCCTTGTTAACTGAGAAACACAATTTGAAGTGTTTCAGTACCAAATTAAACTGTCTCTATCGATGGGGTTTGGTAAATAATGCACTGAACTCAATTATTCACTTAATCACCTAATAAACCGACCCTCATTGCGTTTTAGGTAAATTAGGTTTTAGTGTCGTTAATATGTCACATTCGATAGGGTTTTAGGTTTGGTATGTTTTACCAAAGTCATTTCCTCGCTTAGTGCATTTTAATGCAAATTGCTGGATTCCGAAACACTGGTTTGACCTAACCGGACGATCTAGTTCCCTCGGTTTTCGGGTCTCGGTCGAAACTACAAACTTGTAGATCTAGGTCTTATTGCACGCGGTGCAAAATTTCAGGTCAATCCGAGTTAAGTAGACCAAGTTATGGTCATTACACTATTGCTGGTCAAGTGGTACCATTTTAGGTCAATTTTAGGTCAAATTGGTCAATTCTGGTTCGGCCAGTTTTTGGACCCAAACTTGTGCAAGTTGTTTGACTTGCTTATGGTCATTTCTGGGCTTTGGTGTCTTCATAAGACTTGTAGGTATGGGTCTTAACTATTCTTGGTCAAAATTTCAGGTCAATTGGACCTGGTTTGAGTGAGTTATGGCCTAAACACTCACTGCTGCCCAATTGGTCATTTTTCAGGTCCTAATTGCACCTAATCCGAATTGGTCATTTTTTTAGGTCACCTTGCAAGCAGAATTTTGGCATGGTTTCTCAATGAAAGTTGGCACATTTTGTGCCTAGTTTCACCTCAAATTGGTCTCATACCAATTGAGGTTACACATTCAAGGTTATAGGCTAAAATATACACTGCCCTCAATATGCAATTCACATCCCAACTTCAAACACACACTTACCTTTGCAAGGTTTACTTCCATACCCTACCAAACTGTTTTGGCACATTACCAAAAACATTTTCTACATAACATTAGCATTATTTTGGGCAGATTCCAATCACCCTCAACACACCAAATATCATTCACAATTACAATTTCTAAGTACCATTACAAACATACCTAAACATTACAAACTTTACATACACTTTACAATGTAAATTGACATACATATCATCAATCCTTCTAGGTCAATATGCTGCCCACACTCCCTTCAATATACACCATTATTCAAGTGTCCACAAGCTGCCACAATTCATTCATCAACATCACATTGCCGTACCATATGCCAATTCCCATCAAAGTGCATCATTCACCATATATACATGCATTAAATCACTAGGTTACTAAATCACCATGATTAACATTATTTATCATCAATTATATACACAAATACCTCATCAAAAACGTGACCAATGGCTGTCCAAAATGGCAACAACAATAACCCTTCAAACTCAAAATTTTCCTTCACCAAACCAATACCCATAACATGCATAAAAACTTTAACAAAGGATTTCTCAAAAATGCAAACTTACCTTTATTTGTAACTTGCTAAACCTTCACCAAACTTCTCAAGTTGGGTGTCAATATCTTCCTTGTGATGTGTAGACAAAGTTTAATGAAGGAACTCAAGTGTTTGGAGTTGAAATGGAAGGAGGGATCAAGCTTGCATGAAAATGTCCATGGAGTTTTCTCTCCCTTCATTCACGGCTTGGATGGTAAATGAAGAAGATGAAGTGGCTGCTGGACATAGTGGACTTACATCAGCCCCATAATGTGTTTATTTTATTCCCTTAGTGGTCCACTTACTCTAATTAATTCATATTATAAGTTACTTTCACTTAATCCCACATTAAACCCATTATTTCCACTATTTATTTTAGGTACCATCAAATTAATTTTTCATTTCATTTTCTAAGTGTAATACTATTTATTTTTAATGGACATTTAGGTCAAAAGACACTTCGGGATGTCAAATGACCATAATGCACCTGTTCGGGTGGCTTTACTGATTTTTCGGTAACACCGTATTTTGTCTGTTTTTCGATTTCTCACTTTTCTTTGTACTAATTATTTAATTTTTCTTTAATATTTCTAATGAGATTTATACTTCAATAAGGGTCTATTTATGTCCAAAAAATGTTTTCCAGGGTTCCCATGATCCGAGTTAGTCAACGGTCCATGCGTGACTTCCAGTCATGATCACCATCACTAGGTTTCCCGACTCACTTACTCGGTTACATTTCTTTACTATGATTTTTCCTTTGTTTTTCTTTTCTTGTATTTCATTATTTTATGTCTCCTCACTCATATTGAGGTACGGTTCTAGGCATCCTAGCTGTCCGGACAACACTGGTCACCGGAGCAGCAGAACGCACTACCGAACTTTGGGGTGTTACAATTCTCCCCCCCTTAAATAAATTTCGTCTCGAAATTTTACCTGGCATTAGTCTCTGAATAGCTGTGGGTGCTGTCTCCTCATATCCTCTTCACGTTCCCAAGTTGCTTCCTGGCCTGAATGATGGTTCCACAGCACTTTAACCAGGTGTATCTGTTTGTTCCTCAGCTGCTTCACCTCATATGCCAGAATTTTTATGGGTTCTTCCTCATATGAGAGGTCTGGATTTACTTCAATCTCTTCAACTGTTAGTACATGAGATGGGTCTGACCTGTACCTCCTTAACATGGACACATGGAAGACACTGTGTATCCTTGCTAGCTCTGGAGGTAATGCCAACCGGTATGCCAAGGGACCCACTCTTTCCAGAACTTCATATGGTCCGATGAAACGAGGACTCAGTTTCCCCTTTCTGCCAAATCTCATAATCCTCTTCCAAGGAGAAACTTTGAGGAATACCTTATCACCTTTGCATACTCAAATATCTCTTCTCTTGAGATCAACATAGGACTTTTGTGATGCGATGTAGCCTTGAGCCTATCTCTGATCAATCGATCTTTTCCTCTGTCTGTGGACAATTTACGCCCAATCATCTTCCTTTCACCTACGTCATCCCAACATAAGGGAGTTCTGCACTTCCTGCCATACAAAGCTTCATATGGAGGCATCCCTATGCTTGATTGGTAGCTGTTGTTATAAGCAAACTTAATCAAAGGCAAGTGTGTATCCCAACTACCTTCAAATTCAATCACACAAGCCCATAGCATATCCTCCAATATCTGAATAACCCTCTCCGACTGGCCATGCATGCGTGGGTGGAATCTTTGTCTTTGAAGTTCAATCTAGTTCCTAGGGCTCTCTGAAGAATACCAGAGAATATAGATGTGAACCTAGGATCTGTTTCTGACACAATTGATACTGGCACTCCATGCGGTTTACAATCTCATATATGTACAATCTGGCCAATCTTTCTGTGCTATAGTCCATCCGAATCGGCAAAAGTGAGCAGACTTAGTCAATCTGTCAACTATAACCCATACTGCATCATGACTACTCTGTGTCCTTGGAAGTCCTGTAACAAAATCCATAGTTATCCGTTCCCATTTCCACTGTGGTACTGACAAAGGATGTAATAAACCAGCTAGAACTTGATGTTCGCCTTTACTTGGCGACAAGTTAGGCATTTGGAAAGCAATTCGGCTATATCTCTTTTCATGCCCATCCACCAAGTAATGCTCTTTCGACCCTCTGTACATTTTAGTTCACCCAGTGCATAGCAAATGGAGACTCATTTGCTTCCTTCAAACTGGTTTGTCTCAATTCCACATCACTAGGAATGCACACTGCTTCGATGTAGCAATAAACCATCATCTCTCACGGAGAATTCGGGTTTCTTGCCTGTGAACTTCTTTTAGCGACTTCGATATTTTCATCACTCTGTGCAGCCATTACGATCGATCAATCAACACCGTTTGTACATGCCAAGCAACTATCTGTCCCTCTCATCATCAATCTCTAAAGCGGCATCTTTGTGCTTTCAATTCATATACCATGGACAAAGGAGAAACTCTGAGACTTGCCATAGTCTTGCGACTTAAGGCGTCAGCCACCACATTTGCTTTTCCTGGCTGATAGTCTATTAAGCAATCATAATCTTTGATGAGTTCTAACCATCTCCTCTGCCTCAAATTCAATTCCTTCTGGGTGCCTAAGTACTTTAAGCTCTTGTGATCTGTGTAAATGTAGCATTTCTCCCCATACAAATAGTGTCTCCAGATCTTCAGAGCAAAACAATAGCTGCTAACTCCAGATCATGTGTTGGGTAGTTCCTCTCATGCGGTTTCAGCTGGCGTGATGCATAAGCAATGACATTCCGATCTTGCATCCGTACACAGCCTAACCCATTGTGAGAAGCATCACTATAAACCGTATATTCTTTACCCGGAGTAGGTAAAGTGAGAACTGGAGCTTCAGTTAAGCACCTCTTCAACTCATCAAAACTCTGCTGACATTTATCAGTCCACTGAAATTTTACATCTTTCCGAAGCAGCTTGGTCAGTGGAGAAGATAACATAGAAAACCCCTTCACAAACCGACGGTAATATCCAGCTAAACCCAGAAAACTGCGAATTTCTGTGATGTTCCTGGGCGGCTTCCAATTAAGGATAGCTTCTACCTTGCTGGAATCTACCTTGATCCCTTCAGCTGACACAACATGTCCCAAAAAGGAGATTTCCTTCAGCCAAAATTCACATTTCGACAATTTGGCGTACAACTGTTTCTCCCTTAAAGTCTGCAGTACAATCCGCAGATGTCTATCATGCTCCTCTGCACTCCTCGAGTATATCAAAATGTCATCAATAAACACCACCACAAATTGATCAAGATATGGTCTGAAGATAGTGTTCATCAGATCCATAAAAGCAGCTGGAGCATTTGTTAACCCGAATGGCATTACTAGAAACTCATAGTGGCCATACCGAGTTACGAGCGCTTTTGGGATACTCTGCTCTTGCACCTTCAACTGATGATAACCAGATCGCAAATCAATTTTGGAGAATACTGTTGCACCCTTCAATTGATCAAACAGATTATCAATGCGAGGCAATGGATATCTGTTCTTTATTGTCACCCTATTCAACTGCCTGTAGTCAATGCATAAGCGGAGAGTACCATCCTTCTTCTTAACAAACAACACTGGTGCTCCCCAAGGTGACACACTAGGGCGGATGAAGCCCTTTTCAAGTAATTCTTGTAACTGTATCTTCAACTCCTTCAACTCTGCTGGTGCCATTCTGTATGGCGTTATGGAGATTGGATCCACACCAGGCAGAACATTAATTTCAAACTGCACTTCTCTTTCCGGAGGTAATCCTGGCAATTCATCAGGAAACACATCTGGAAAGTCATGTACTGTAGGGATGTCCTTCAATGCTGGACTCCCCACTTGGGTGTCTACCACATGTGCCAAGTATGCTTCACACCCCTTTCTGATCATTTTTCTGGCTAGTGCAGCCGAAATGATGTTTGATGGCAATAGCTGCCTCTCCCCTTGTATCACCACATTAATGTACTGAGGGAGACCAAAAGTGACTGTCTTCAGCCTACAGTCAATCATGGCATGATGCCTAGCTAACCAATCCATGCCCAAGATGATATCATAATCTCTGAAGGGCATTTCAATGAGATCAGACAGGAAAGTGTGTCCTTGGATCACCAAAGGGCAATCTCTATACATCCTATTAACCCTGACCTCCTGTCCTAGCGGACTTGTTACTAGCACCTCAAAGTCCATTTTTGTACATGGAACAGCAATGCAATCAATGATGCTAGCACTCACATAAGAATGGGTAGAACCCGGATCAAATAGCACAAATACATTCTGGTTAAAAGTTGAGAAGGTACCAGCCACAACATCAGATGTCTCTGCCTCTTCTCTCTGTCTCATGGCATAGACTCGATCGAGCACCTTTGTCTTGTTATTGCTTTTCTGTGCCTTGGCTGCTCTTTGGGTTACCTCTACCCCTGCCTCTACCTCTGCTAGGTGGTTGTGAGCTTCTAGTGTGTGGCTCAATCGACCCTTCTGCAGTAGTAGGAGGTGGTCCAACTCTGCGACTACTGGTGCAGTCCTTGGCAAAGTGTCCTGTGCCTCCACAGTTATAACAGGCTCCAATAGCCTTGTAGCAGATCCCACCATGATATCTTCCACAAGTTTCACACTGGCGGGGAGGATAGGAACCTCTGGTACTCTGCTGACCAGATAGGGGAGGTCTCTGTCCTGAATGTCTTCCCCTACCAGATTTCTTGCCACCTCTGCCATGTCCCCCATAGTTCTTCCTCTTTCCAGTATGACCACTGGAACTCTGATCTACTGATTTTCCCTCTTTCTCTGTCTTCTCTGACCTCTTCTTCTCAGGAGCAGTCTCAAACTCAACTCTTTCCAACTCTAGGGCTTGAGAAACAAGTTCAGAGAAGTTAGTGTGTTTGAAGCCGAGCACTTGTACTCTAATACTGGGCTTCAAGCCAGTTTCAAACCTCTTGCATCTCTCCCTGCTGGTAGAGAGTAGACTCATTGCATAATGGCTAAGGCGGGAAAATTCTCTTTCATACTCAGCCACTGATCTGCCCCTCTGTTTCAAACTTAAGAATTCTTGTAGCTTCTGGTCTACATAAGCATCAGGGATGTATTTCTGCGAATTCCCGAGGAAGTCATTCAGTCAAGACTGCAGTTCTACGGTGTGGGGAATGGTTTTCCACCAGTCATAAGCATCCCCCTGTAGTAAGGATACTGAGTATTCAAGTCTGAGCTCCTCTGTACAATGAAGTTTCTTGAACACCCTATCCATCCTCTCTAACCACTGTTCAGCTTCTATAGGATCTACTGTCCCCTTAAACTCTGTAGCCCCATACTTCATCAATTTATCATACTGCCTTGTAGGAGACTGTGGTTGTACCACGGGTGTCTGAATTGGGACTTGAGTAGGTGCATTACCAGCCATTTGTTGGAATATTGCAGCCATCTGCTGAATGACGAGGAAGCTGCAGATGCTGCAGGTCTTCTTTGAACCACTAACATTTTGTAGGCCTGGGGCATCCCCTTGCACCTCAGCCTCAATAGACTGATCGACTGAACGATCACCCTCTTCCATATTCAATGCGAGGATTTTAACTTTCCTGAACAAATGACACAAGAATATTCACTCTCGTTAGTGCATATTTATACTGTAATGTACTGTATGTATCAAACAATGATATTGAGCAGTTGTACTATGCAGAAAGAACATTCAAATAACAGGTGAAAGCAATTTAAAACTTTGCTCGATACCACTAAAACATGTCACACCTTACCCTCTGTAAGGCATAACATGATCCGTAGTATACCTAATGAATTACCAACTCCGTCTCGATAACCCATTAAATACACTACAAGGGATTTTAAAAACTTTTCTTACTTCTTTACTGATGGTGAGCACTATTTACAGGTGTTAAAAACTTTGGTGAACTGAGGTGAAACAACTAACTCATTTGATTTATTTGGAATTTCTGTAAAAATTTTGGCAAGGTGCCATCTATATTTTGGATAAAACAGTTCTTCAGAAAACCTGTAAAAAAAAGCACTTCAATAATTTTCCAAATCTCAACTCCAATACATTTCTCAACACAACAATTTATCAACACAATTCCATAGGAATTTTTCAAAGTCCGAGATAAGGAAATATAATACAACTTTTACAATCCAAAACACTCATAATTAATTTACAACTTCAAGTACAATTTAATTTACAACTGCTCAAAACCAAAAAGAAAATATACATACAGTGTCATACATTACAGTACAAAAAGCAAAAGCGGTATACTCAATATACCAGGTAATCCCTCGCTGGATGTATATGCAGCCTAGTCTGCTGCCCTGTCTATCTCTCTACTGCGCGGCAATAAAAGCTATCATTTGAGACAATGTCTCAGTGGTGCACAACATTAACCAAATCCAATTTAAATCACAATTCATAAGTCATGTAAATAGTGGATACTTAAAATCATAATTAAATTCAAGACAATAATTGTCAACAAGAATTTAAACTCCATTTCTCAATATCACAATAATTTTCCATAAGTCAGATCAGGTTTGAATTCAAAAGACAGTATATGTCAATGAGAGTTTAAATCCATTTCACAATCTCACAATATACATCAATAAATCAATCACAATTCATAAGTCATGTAAATAGTGGATACTTAAAATCATAATTAAATTCAAGACAATAATTGTCAACAAGAATTTAAACTCCATTTCTCAATATCACAATAATTTTCCATAAGTCAGATCAGGTTTGAATTCAAAAGACAGTATATGTCAATGAGAGTTTAAATCCATTTCACAATCTCACAATACACATCAATAAATCACACAAAGCTTAATCATGATCCATAATTCAATTCATCTCAAAAGCCGATGGCTAATGAGGTATTCAATTCATCCCAAAAGTCGATGACTAATGAGGAATAACATGGCTAGCTAGCAAAAATATGAGTACTCATTCTATTCGTCCTCAACAGGCACACACCTCAACACTTCAGCCAGAGAGGGAATTCAATTCATCCCACTAGACAAGCTAGAGAGGAATACAATCAATATACATGATAGCTGTGGTTTCAAACCATTTCTAATGCTTTTTAATCAATAAGTATCCATCAATGTCATTCAAACCATTTTTCTGATTTCAAACTATTCACAATATTTTTCAATCGATAAATATTCATCAAACACATTTCCACAATTTAAAATAATGATATACAAATAATCAATATTTATTTCCATTGAAAATAGTTCAAAAGAAACAGTTGTTGTGCACAAACCTCTGATATTTGTCTCCTGGTCTTGACTCAGTATTTCTTTCCCTTTGGCTGAGTCCTTGTTAACTGAGAAACACAATTTGAAGTGTTTCAGTACCAAATTAAACTGTCTCTATCGATGGGGTTTGGTAAATAATGCACTGAACTCAATTATTCACTTAATCACCTAATAAACCGACCCTCGTTGCGTTTTAGGTAAATTAGGTTTTAGTGTCGTTAATATGTCACATTCGATAGGGTTTTAGGTTTGGTATGTTTTACCAAAGTCATTTCCTCGCTTAGTGCATTTTAATGCAAATTGCTGGATTCCGGAACACTGGTTTGACCTAACCGGACGATCTAGTTTCCTCGGTTTTCGGGTCTCGGTCGAAACTACAAACTTGTAGATCTAGGTCTTATTGCACGCGGTGCAAAATTTCAGGTCAATCCGAGTTAAGTAGACCAAGTTATGGTCATTACACTATTGCTGGTCAAGTGGTACCATTTTAGGTCAATTTTAGGTCAAATTGGTCAATTCTGGTTCGGCCAGTTTTTGGACCCGAACTTGTGCAAGTTGTTTGACTTGCTTATGGTCATTTCTGGGCTTTGGTGTCTTCATAAGACTTGTAGGTATGGGTCTTAACTATTCTTGGTCAAAATTTCAGGTCAATTGGACCTGGTTTGAGTGAGTTATGGCCTAAACACTCACTGCTGCCCAATTGGTCATTTTTCAGGTCCTAATTGCACCTAATCCGAATTGGTCATTTTCTTAGGTCACCTTGCAAGCAGAATTTTGGCATGGTTTCTCAATGAAAGTTGGCACATTTTGTGCCTAGTTTCACCTCAAATTGGTCTCATACCAATTGAGGTTACACATTCAAGGTTATAGGCTAAAATATACACTGCCCTCAATATGCAATTCACATCCCAACTTCAAACACACACTTACCTTTGCAAGGTTTACTTCCATACCCTACCAAACTGTTTTGGCACATTACCAACAACATTTTCTACATAACATTAGCATTATTTTGGGCAGATTCCAATCACCCTCAACACACCAAATATCATTCACAATTACAATTTCTAAGTACCATTACAAACATACCTAAACATTACAAACTTTACATACACTTTACAATGTAAATTGACATACATATCATCAATCCTTCTAGGTCAATATGCTGCCCACACTCCCTTCAATATACACCATTATTCAAGTGTCCACAAGCTGCCACAATTCATTCATCAACATCACATTGCCGTACCATATGCCAATTCCCATCAAAGTGCATCATTCACCATATATACATGCATTAAATCACTAGGTTACTAAATCACCATGATTAACATTATTTCTCATCAATTATATACACAAATACCTCATCAAAAACGTGACCCATGGCTGTCCAAAATGGCAACAACAATAACCCTTCAAACTCAAAATTTTCCTTCACCAAACCAATACCCATAACATGCATAAAAACTTTAACAAAGGATTTCTCAAAAATGCAAACTTACCTTTATTTGTAACTTGCTAAACCTTCACCAAACTTCTCAAGTTGGGTGTCAATATCTTCCTTGTGATGTGTAGACAAAGTTTAATGAAGGAACTCAAGTGTTTGGAGTTGAAATGGAAGGAGGGATCAAGCTTGCATGAAAATGTCCATGGAGTTTTCTCTCCCTTCATTCACGGCTTGGATGGTAAATGAAGAAGATGAAGTGGCTGCTGGACATAGTGGACTTACATCAGCCCCATAATGTGTTTATTTTATTCCCTTAGTGGTCCACTTACTCTAATTAATTCATATTATAAGTTACTTTCACTTAATCCCACATTAAACCCATTATTTCCACTATTTATTTTAGGTACCATCAAATTAATTTTTCATTTCATTTTCTAAGTGTAATACTATTTATTTTTAATGGACATTTAGGTCAAAAGACACTTCGGGATGTCAAATGACCATAATGCCCCTGTTCGGGTGGCTTTCCCGATATTTCAGATAATCGTATTTTGTCTGTTTTTCGATTTCTCACTTTTCTTTGTACTAATTATTTAATTTTTCTTTAATCTTTCTAATGAGATTTATACTTCAATAAGGGTCTATTTATGTCCAAAAAATGTTTTCCAGGGTTCCCCGCAGTCCAGGGTTAGTCAACGGTCCATGCCGTGACTTCCCGGTGCGGTCACCCATCACTAGGTTTCCCGGCTCACTTACTCGGTTACATTTCTTTACTATGATTTTTCCTTTGTTTTTCTTTTCTTGTATTTCATTATTTTATGTCTCCTCACTCATATTGAGGTACGGTTCTAGGCATCCTAGCTATCCGGACAACACTGGTCACCGGAGCAGCAGAACGCACTACCGAACTTTGGGGTGTTACATCCTTAGCCTGTATGACTGCTCCATTGTTGTCACAGTGTAATGGAACTGCTGAATCAATGGAAGGAACTACTGTAAGTTCTGTCATGAACTTCTTTATCCAAACAGCTTCCTTTGCAGCATCTGATGCAGCAATATACTCATCCTCTGTAGTGGAATCTGCAGTCGTGCTCTGTTTGGAACTCTTCAACTTGACTGCACCTCCATTACAAATGAACACATATCCAGAGGTAGACTTTCTATCATCGATATCTGATTGGAAATCAGAATCAGTATAACCATCCAATTGCAAGTCTCCACCTCCATAAATCAAGAATAAATCCTTAGTTCTTCTCAAGTACTTAAGAATATTCTTGACAGCTATCCAGTGTTCCAAACTTGGACTAGATTGATACCTGCTAGTCAAACTAACAGCATATGCGATATCCGGCCTAGTGCACAACATTGCATACATTAAACTTCCAATAGCCGAAGCATATGAAATCCTGGCCATCTTATCTCTTTCTTCAGGCGTCTTTGGAGACATCTCTTTAGAAAGATGGATACCATGTCTCACTGGTAACAATCCTCTCTTGGAATCAAGCATGTTAAACCTCTTTAACACCTTTTCCAAGTATAGACTTTGGGATAAACCAATTATTCTTTTCGCTCTATCTCTATAGATTCGAATCCCAAGAATATAGGTTGCCTCCCTTAAGTCTTTCATGGAGAATGTATTTGACAACCGTACCTTTATAGTCGTCAACATACCTGTGTCATTACCCATCAATAGTATGTCATCCACATATAAGACAAGGAAAGTGATAGCACTGTCACTAACCTTCTTATATACACATGGCTCATCCTCATTTTTTATAAAACCAAAGGATTTAATGGCTTCATCAAAACGGATGTTCCAACTCCTCGAAGCTTGTTTCAACCCATAAATGGATCGCTTTAGCTTGCATACCTTGGATCCATCTTGGGATTCAAATCCCCTAGGTTGTTCCATGAAAATGTTTTCTTCAATGTATCCATTGAGAAAAGCTGTTTTGACATCCATCTGCCAAATCTCATAATCATAGTATGCAGCTATTGTTAATAAAATCCTAATTGATTTAAGCATGGCACAAAGTAGAAAGTCTCCTCATAGTCGATTCCTTTCCTTTGGCGAAACCCTTTCGCTACTAGCCTTGCCTTATAGGTCTCTACCTTTCCATCAGAGCCAATTTTCTTCTTGAAAACCCATTTGTTCCCTATAGGTGTAATACCTTCAGGTGGGTCAACAAGATCCCAAACTTGATTCTTATACATGGAATCAATCTCGGATTTCATAGCATCAATCCATTTTGAAGAGTCAAAATCCCCAAAAGAAGATTGGCATATCAGTATAGCTCATCATACTACGTACCATATCCAATAGGGTACGATTTCTCCTTTCAGATACACCATTCAGCTGTGGTGTTCCTGGAGGAGTCAGCTGAGAAACAATGCCATGCTCTCTCAAGTATTCATCAAATTCAGTACTCAAATATTCACCTCCACGATCTGATCGAAGAGCTTTAATACTCTTTCCTGTTTGATTTTCTACTTCAGATTTAAATTCTTTGAACTTTTCAAAAGATTCATGTTTGTATTTCATCAAATACAAATATCCAAACCTTGATTTATCATCAGTAAAGGTAATAAAATAATGAAAACCCCCTCTAGCCATTTCTTTAAATGGACCACATACATCACTATGTATTAGCTCCAAAATATTTTCAGCTCTTAGCCTTTGTCCAACAAAGGGTGATCTAGTCATTTTACCCTGAAGGCAAGATTCACAAGTTGGAGTAGGCGCAGAGCCCAATGAGGATAAAATCCCTATTTTCTCCAATTTTGTAATCCTATCTTCTGCGACATGACATAACCTTAAGTGCCAAATATATTTTGAACTTGAGTTGGTTTTCACCATGGCATTGCATTCATTTAGATTGCTATACTCTGGCCAGTGGAAACATTTTCTTACTAGCAATGGAAACGCTTTCCTGTTTTCAATGGAAACACTTTCCTGTTGGCAGTGGAAACACTTTCCTTTGCCTTTGTCAGCTTTGGTCTTCCTTTTCTGTTTAGCTATTTTCTTGGAATGACCAGGAATCTGAGGTTTCTTTTTCTTATTGCCCTTCTTGTTGTTGGACTTTCCAGCAGAAGAAGATGCAATCAAAGCTACCTCTTTTCCTTTATTGCCTGGCATATTCTTTTGGGCAATAACCAGCATGTTGAGTAAACCAGCTAAGGTGCATTCCTGTTTAGTCATATGGAAATTTGTTACAAAATTGCCAAAAGACTCAGGAAAGGACTGAAGGATCAAATTCGTCTGTAGTTGGAAATCCATGTTGAAGTCAAGATGTTCCAACTGCTCAATCAGCCGAATCATCTTGTGGACATGATCCCCAACATTACATCCCTCGGACATCCTCATACGGAATATTTGTCTAGATATCTCATACCTAGCATTCTCTTTGTGCTCACCATACAACTCTTGTAGGTGAAGGAGGATCTCAATCGCACTCTGCATGTTCTCATGTTGCTTCTGTAACTCATTACTCATGGAAGCAAGCATGTAACACTTAGCTCTCATATCATGCTCCTTCCACTTGTCCAAAGTATCATGTTCCTCTTGTGTGGCCTCTGGAGGTAAGGGACCAGGAACATTTGAATCTAGAATATATCCTATATGTTCAAGGTTCAGGACAAGATTTAAATTTCTTAGCCAATCAGACATATTTGGTCCTGTCAACCTATTGTGATCAAGTATGCTCGCAAGGATATTGGATGGTGGTGGTTGTTTTGTGCTCATTTTTATCAGAAAATTAAATGCAGAAAATAACCAGATTAATTAGTAAATGTATCATGTAATTAACCAAAATGATTATGGTCTTTTAATCAAATTGGTCCTCCCACTAACTTAGCGAATCCTACACTTCCAAAGTAGGAAACGGAAATCCTAGTTGGATGGATTTCTAGTGGGTGATTGAATTCTTATAATTCTATTGATCATCCTCAGGTACATCCATTATTGGAATTACAATAAACTATAAGTGAGCAACTCCTTGCCCATCACATCTCATGTGAGGTTCAATCCTTTACTTAGCCCCTAATGCTCAAAATCTCAGGTACATCTATTATTGACTTATCTTGCATTAGTTAAGTTGATCCCATTGAGCCAGTAATTATGTAAATAATTTTAATGTCCTTAGGTACATCCAATATTGGCCACCAAACCATTTACATATTTACAACATCTCATGCTTAACAATTATTCTTAAGAAAATCTCTTAAATTAATTGCAACTCATGCAACTATTTAAAATTTCTTAAAATAATTGCCCCAATGGAGGGCCTATGTTATAATTACTTTAATTATAGCATATCCAACTTAATCATTTGTTTGGAAGATTTTATAGTCATTCTAATTACTATTAAGGTCTCACTTTGCACATTATCCAATTCGCATGCATATATCATATAATTGCATACATTTCCATATATCTCATGCATTCATGGATAAGCAGTAAATATGGTATGATCATGGACTTTCTAAGGATTCAATTCTGAGCCACCAAGAATTGAATCAGGGCATTCCTAGGTGCATTTCATTCATTCATTTTACAAGAGTTGCTGAAGGAGTACATAATCAACACTTGATCTTGAATTCCTCCCACTGGTCCCACCAATGCTCTTGACCTCCTTGAACTTCTTGCAACCCAATATTACATAGTAATCCTTGGCATACCAAGGCGAAGTTACAAGAACTTAAATAAATGAAATTACAACCCAAAAATTATTACAAACTTAATAATACAGCCCAAAATAAATTAAAATAAATTAATTAATTTACAATCCCAAAGAAACATAAAAGAAATAAATCCAATCACATTAGTCTTTTATAGTCCATGATCATCCATCATGCATATCACTATTTAACAATTAAATAAAACATACATACTTAAATTAAATTGAATATCTCATATTCAACTTAAAAATCCAGATTTGAATATGATTCAAATAAATTTAAAAATTCAGATTTGAATCCCATTCAAACAAATTTAAAAATTCATATTTGAATCACATTCAAACAACTTCAAAAATTCAGATTTGAATCACATTCAAACATTTTTTTTTTTAAAATCATATTTGAATCACATTCAAACTTTTTTTAAAAAATCAGATCTGAATTTTATTCAATCAATTTTAAAAAATCAGATTTAAATATGATTCAAACAACTTTAAAAATTCAGATTTGAATCACATTCAAACAACTTTTAAAATTCAGATTTGAATCACATTCAAACAATTTTTAAAATTCTGATTTGAATCATAATTTAATTGTGTGATTAAAAATCCTAATTAAACATTTTAATTAGTCATATGATGAACCTTTCATCATGCAACAATTGCAGAATTTAATAACAACCATGTGCACCATGTTGGAGTTCATCAAGCATGCCGCCTCACCTCTTGATCCAACTAGCAATGGATCAATCATCTCATGATCAAATCATATAATAAACAATCTAAATGGAAAATATAGTGGCTCTGATACCAATTGAAGGAACGGAAGCGTGAAAAACACAAGTTTATACCATTGAATTCAAAAATTTTCACCTAGGGTCACATGCATCATGCAAGATTTATTTTTATCTATTTGATTTCAATGATAAACAACATATTAAAACTCTTTTAATATGTTTTTGGATCTGTATTTGCTATTTAAGATTTTAAAATTAATCAAATTAATTTTAGAACCCTAGATTAAATCAAGAACGATTACACTAACCTCTTGATGCAAAGCAGCGTGTCTGTGCCTTTGAGATTCATCTTCAGGACACCAGATGTTGTCCCTCTAGCTTGTCCACACCAAGAACACCTATGGCAGCCCTTGAATAGCTTCTAAAGCCTTTTCTATTAATTAAAAATAGAGATGTAAACAGGACACTAGAAACAATTTCTAGTGTTCTTAATTCAAGAGATTGATGGCTAATCTCTTTGAATTAATGAGAGATGAAGAAGAATAGAGGGAGGGCTGCAAAATGGCGTGACCAAGGAGTGTGACTGCTGGTTATATTTTATTTTCTCATAACAACACTTAAATAGCTATGTTAACACATTAAACCCTTGCCACATGTCACCCTTTGATTAGCTCTAGATTTAAGTGACCCAATCACATTGTGCCAAGTATCAAACCTATATTTAATCTTAATTTTAGTCATCTTACATCATTAAAAAAAACATTTGGCAAGCTTATGTGTTATGCCATGTGTCACCATCTCATGGGTGCCACGTGTCACCATCTCATGGTGCCACGTGTCACACTGCAAAATGACCAAAATGCCCCTGTGTCTTAATTTTGAGTTCTCAACCCAAAATAATTATTTTTCTTCTTCTAATTAATTTATATCAAATATAAATTAATTAATTAATCTCTATTAATTAATTTCTCATTAATTAAATTCATATTTAAACACTTTAAATATAAATTTAAATTATATTATACATCCAATAATCTAGATTTGGTTTCAAGTCATGCTAGGGACTTTGCAAACTAATTGCAAACCAAACCTATTTAATTAATCAATTAAACTCTTTAATTAATTAATTAAATCATATTTAATTAGGTGATAACTTGTGTATGTGTTTGACTTACTAGGCTCATCACTAATTAGCAATGAGACATGATATCAACTCTTAATATCATCAGAACTCTTTCTTACCATAAATGATTTCTCTAAATCATTTTATGAACCTCATAGACCATGGTTAACACCTAGCATAGCATGCCATGGCTACCCAATTAGTAATAAGGTTTACCTTAAATGAACCTATAATCATATGTTACCATGCACTAGAATCTCTCTGTTACAAAATCCCAACTCAAGCTGGAGTCATGGTTTATGTCAAACTCCATTTGCTATGAATATTGTGTTCTCTTTTAATTCCAGTTCTTGATTAAAAAGATTTTCTCATCAGAAACTCTTTTCTGAATAAATCTATCTGTCCTGGCCAGGAACTTGAAACATCAAGAACAATTAAATGAACATAGGATTTTATCTCTACCTACTTAGAGGAACAGATTCCATCTTGATCAACACCTACCTCCATATATAACTAGTAGGAGCCAACACATGCCCATATACCCATACATAGTACAAGTATGAAAGCAGTATCAAACTCAAACTACCTATATACAAGATAACTGTGCTACCTTAGGTCTAAAGATTATATGCACTGATATGATTTATGACAAAACATTGACAAGAGTAAACTCCATGTGCTTGTCATAAGTGTCACTAGTTCGGCCTACTTATCATTTATAAGTGCCTATCATGTTTGTTATATGGCATGAGACTCACCATTCCATCTTATTTATATCTCATATAAATAACTTGGGAACAAACATGAATACAATCTTTCTGGAAAAGTCATGTCCTTATTATGAAGTATCCTCGATTGTGAACCTATTTATGATACTTTATGCTAGAAATATTGTCACTCATATTCTTAACAACTTAAGAATAATATTTCTAACAAAATATCAATGGACCTTTTCTATTACACATAAATATATTATGTAAACGGAAAAGTGGAAATGCCTTTTTAATTAATAAAAATATGTACAAGATACATACTAGATGATATGCTCTAGGGCATACTACTAACAAATAGCTGTCTAGATATCTCATACCTAGCATTCCTGCTGTGCTCACCATACAACTCTTATAAGTGAAGGAGGATCTCGCTCGCACTTTGCATATTCTCATGTTGCTTTTGTAACTCATTACTCATGGAAGCAAGCATGTAACACTTAGCTCTCATATCATGCTTCTTCCACTTGTCCAAAGTTTCATGTTCCTCTTGTGTGGCCTTTGGAGGTAAGGGACCAGGAACATTTAAATCTAGAACATATCCTATATGTTCAAGGTTCAGGACAAGTTTCAAATTTCTTAGCCAATCGCATGATTAGGTCCTGTCAACCTATTGTGATCAAGTATGCTTGCAAGGATATTGGATGGTGGTGGTTGTTTTGTGCTCATTTTTATCAGAAAATTAACTGCAGAAAATAATCAGATTAATTAGTAAATGTTTCATGTAATTAACCAAAATGATTATGGTCTTTTAATCAAATTGGTACTCCCACTAACTTAGCGAATCCTACACTTCCAAAGTAGAAAACGAAAATCCTAGTTGGATGGATTTCTAGTGGGTGATTGAATTCTTATAATTCTATTGATCATCCTCAGGTACATCCATTATTGGAATTACAATAAACTATAAGTGAGCAACTCCTTGCATCCTTAGGTACATCCATTATTGGAATTACAATAAACTATAAGTGAGCAACTCCTTGCCCATCACATCTCATGTGAGGTTCAATCCTTTACCTAGCCCCTAATGCTCAAAATCTCAGGTACATCCATTATTGACTTATCTTGCATTTGATCCCATTGAGCCAGTAATTATGCAAATAATTTTAATGTCCTCAGGTACATCCAATATTGGCCACTAAACCATTTACATATTTACAACATCTCATGCTTAACAATTATTCTTAAGAAAATCTCTTAAATTAATTGCATCTTATGTAACTATTTAAAATTTCTTAAAATAATTGCCTCAATGGAGAGCCTATGTTATAATTACTTTAATTATAGCATTTCCAACTTAATCATTTGTTTGGAAGATTTTATGGTCATTCTAATTACTATTAAGGTCTCACTTTGCACATTATCCAATTAGCATGCATATATCATATAATAGCATACATTCCCATACATCTCATGCATTCATGGAGAAGCAATAAATATGGTATGATCATGGACTTTCTAAGGGATTCAATTCTGAGCCACCAAAAATTGAATCAGGGCATTCCTAGGTGCATTTCATTCATTCATTCATTTTACAAGAGTTGCTGAAGGAGTACATAATCAACACTTGATCTTGAATTCCTCCCACTGGTCCCACCAATGCTCTTGACCTCCTTGAACTTCTTGCAATCCAATATTACATGGTAATCCTTGGCATACCAAGGCGAATTTACAAGAACTTAAATAAATGAAATTACAACCCAAAAATTATTACAAACTTAATAATACATGCCCAAAATAAATTAAAATAAATTTACAATCCCAAAAAACATAAAAGAAATAAATCCAATCACATTGGTCTTTTATAGTCCATGATCATCCATCATGCATATCACTATTTAACAATTAAATAAAACATACATACTTAAATTAAATTGAATATCTCATATTCAACTTAAAAATCCAGATTTGAATATGATTCAAATAAATTTAAAAATTCAGATTTGAATCTTATTCAAACAAATTTAAAAATTCAGATTTGAATCACATTCAAACAACTTTAAAAATTCAGATTTGAATCACATTCAAACATTTTTTAAAAAATCAGATTTGAATCACATTCAAACATTTTTTAAAAAATCAGATCTGAATTTTATTCAATCAATTTAAAAAAATCAGATTTAAATATGATTAAAACAACTTTAAAAATTCAGATTTGAATCACATTCCAACAACTTTAAAAATTCTGATTTGAATCATAATTTAATTGTGTGATTAAAATTCTAATTAAATAATTTAATTAGACATAGGATGAGCTTTTAGATCTTACAACAATTGTAAATTAAAAAGCAAAGCTTGCGCCACCTTGAAGACCCTTTGTTGCCGCCACCAATGGTGGCTTCACCATGTGTGCCGCCACACATCCATTGCAACCAGCAATGGATCAATCATCTCATGATCAAAATCAAACAATTAAATCATATAATCAACAATCTAAATGGCAAATATAGTGGCTCTGATACCAATTGAAGGAACGAAAGCGTGAAAAACACAAGTTTATACCATTGAATTCAAAAATTTTCACCTAGGGTCACATGCATCATGCAAGATTTATTTTTATCTATTTGATTTCAATAATAAACGACATATTAAAACTCTTTTAATGTGTTTTTGGATCTGTATTTGCCATTTAAGATTTTAAAATTAATCAGATTAATTTTAGAACCCTAGATTAAATCAAGAACGATTACACTAACCTCTTGATGCACTATAGCGTGTCTGCGCCTTTGAGATTCGTCTTCAGGACACCAGATGTTGTTCCTCTAGCTTTTCCACACCAAGAGCACCTATGTCAGCCCTTTAACAGCTTCTAAAGCTTTTTCTATTAATTAGAAATTCAAGTTCTGCCTTTTAAGAGATTAGAGATGTAAACAGGACACTAGAAACAATTTCTAGTGTTCTTAATTCAAGAGATTGATGGCTAATCTCTTTGAATTGATGAGAGATGAAGAAGAATAGATGAAAAGCCTCAAAGTGGCACGAAAAAGGAGAGGAGTGGCTGCTGGTTATTTTTCTTTTCATAACCACACTTAAATAGCTAGGTTAACACATTAAATCCTTGCCACATGTCACCCTTGGATTAGCTCTAGGTTTAAGTGACCCAATCACATTGTGCCAAGTGTCAAACCTATATTTAATCTTGATTTTAGTCATCTTACATGATTAAAAACATTTGGCAAGCTTATGTGTAATCCCATGTGTCACCATCTTATGGTGCCACGTGTCACACTATGAATTGACCAAAATGCCCCTGTGTCTTAATTTTGAGTTCTTAACCCAAAATAATTATTTTTCTTCTTCTAATTAATTTATATCAAATATAAATTAATTAATTAATCTCTATTAATTAATTTCTCATTAATTAAATTCATATTTAAACACTTTAAATATAAATTTAATTTATACTGCACGTCCAATAATCTAGATTTGGTTTCAAGTTATGCTAGGGACTTTGCAATTTAATTGCAAACCAAACCTATTTAATTAATTAATTAAACTCTTTAATTAATTAATTAAATCATATTTAAATAGGTGATAACTTGTGTATGTGTGTGACTTACTAGGCTCATCACTATTTGGCAATGAGACATGATATCAACTCTTAATATCATCAGAACTCTTTCTTACCATAAATGATTTCTCTAAATCATTTTATGAACCTCATAGACCATGGTTAACACCTAGCATAGCATGCCATGGCCACCCAATTAGTAATAAGGTTTACCTTAAATGAACCTATAATCATATGTTACCATGCACTAGAATCTCTCTGTTACAAAATCCCAGCTCAAGCTGGAGTCATGGTTTATGTCAAACTCCATTTGCTATGAATATTATTTTCTTTTTTAATTCTAGTTCTTGATTAAAAGATTTTCTCATCAGAAACTCTTTTCTGAATAAATCTATCTGTCCTGGCCAGGAACTTGAAACATCAAGAACAATTAAATGAACATAGGATTTTATCTCTATTTACTTAGAGGAATAGATTCCATCTTGATCAACACCTACCTCCATATATAATTAGTAGGAGCCAACACATGCCCATATACCCATACACAATACAAGTATGAAAGCAGTATCAAACTCAAACTACCTCTATACAAGATAATTGTGCTATCTATGCACTGATATGATTTATGACAAAACATTGACAAGAGTAAACTCCATGTACTTGTCATAAGTGTCACTGGTTCGGACTACTTATCATTTATAAGTGCCTATCATGTTTGTTATATGGCATGAGACTCACCATTCCATCTTATTTATATATCATATAAATAACTTGGGAACAAACATGAATACAATCTTTCTAGATAAGTCATGTCCTTATTATGAAGTATGCTCGATTGTGAACCTATTTATGATACTTTGTGCTAGAAATATTGTCACTCATATTCTTAACAACTTAAGAATAATATTTCTAACAAAATATCAATGGACCTTTTCTATTACACATAAATATATTATGTAAACGGAAAAGTGGAAATGCCTTTTATTAATAAAAATATGTACAAGATACATACTAAATGGTATGCTCTAGGGCATGCTACTAATATTAATGGAGATGTATATTTTGGCAGCCATGGAACTTCACTATGAACAGTTTGTTCTTGCATGTAAATAGTGGTTTGAATGATGATTTAAATGTTTGATTGTATTGTAGTTGAATTCCATGTGTA
Source organism: Hevea brasiliensis (assembly GCF_030052815.1). NCBI lineage: Eukaryota > Viridiplantae > Streptophyta > Magnoliopsida > Malpighiales > Euphorbiaceae > Hevea > Hevea brasiliensis. The sequence goes on along the minus strand of NC_079497.1, from coordinate 76,329,353 downwards.
AGGTTTGATTTGGAAGCTTGAAAAGTGAAAATGGAAATTGATGGGTATGTGTAAATTTGTGGCAGCCTCATGAAAAAGATTGAAGTGTTTGAGTTCATAAAATATTGTTGAATTATGTTGTCATTGATGGCAGCATGTGTATATAAATAATTGTTTGAATTTGGACATGGAAATGAGGTATGTTCTGTGGTTGAATTGTTGTAAATGGGACTTTGGAAAATTCTGTATTATAGTTTGTATGTTGAGAGTGGTTAAAAGCTGCCAAAATGACAAAAAATGTGAAGTAAAATGTGTTAATGGTATGGTACAACCAGAATTGGCATGGAAGAGTTAACTTGGTAAGTGTTGAATGGGTAATTAGTAAAGGATGAACAATGTGCAATAGGGCAGTGTATGTTTTTGCTTAGAACCTTAAGTGTGTGACTCCAATTGGTATGAGACCAATTGGAGGTGAAACTAGGCACAAAATGTGCCAACTTTCATGAAGGAAGCTTACCAAAATTCTGCCTAGAAGGTGACTTGAAAAATGACCAAATCTGGATTAGTGACTTGAAAGCCTGAAAATTGACCATTTGGGCTGTAGTTAGTGTTTTGACCATAACTTACTCAAAACAGGTCCAATTGACCTGAAATTTTTACCATGAATAGTTGAGACATATATCTACAATTCTTATGAAGAAACCAAAGCCCAGAAATGGCTAGAACCAAGCCAAATAGCTTTCATAAGTTCAGGTACAAAAACTGGCCGAACCAAAAGTGACCTAAAAATGACCTAAAGTTACCATTTTGGTACATTCTGTCCAGCATTGGTAAATTGACCATAACTTGATCTACACTACTAAGAATGACCTGAAATTTTGCCCTGCATGCAATAAGACATAGGCCTACAAGTTTGTAATTTTGGTTGAAACCCGAAAACCGAGGGAACTAGGTCATCCGACTAGGTCAAATTAGTATAACGAAATCCAACAAATTGCAATAAAATGCAATATACTTGAAAATAAATTTGGTAACATGTACCAATACTAAAAGGCTATAAAATATGACATATTGGTAACATTAAACCTAATTCACCTAGAGTGCATTGAGGGTCAACATTTTAGAGTGACTAAGGAAAATAATAGGATTCAATAAATTAATTATTAAGCCTTATTGTTAGAGACAGTTTAAATGAGTACTGAAACACTTCAAATTGTGTGTTTCAATTAGCAAAGACTCAGGGAAGGGGAAGGAAACACTGAGTCAGAGCCAAGAGACATTTATCAGAGGTTTGTGTATAATAGTTATTTCTTTGACTTTTCAATTGAAATAAATTATCAGAATTTTGTATGTTATTGTCTTAAATTGTGAAAATTGGTTTGAATGATATTTGATGGATACTTATTGCTTGAAAAACATTGTAAATGGTTTGAAACCATAACTATCATGTATATTGATTGAATTCCTTGCTAGCTTGTCTAGTGGGATGAATTGACTTTGAATTCCCTCTCTGGCTGAAGTGTTGAGGTGTGTGCCTGTTGAGGACGAATAGAATGAGTACTCATTATTGCTAGCTAGCTATGTTATTCCTCATTAGCCATCGGCTCTTGGGATGAATTGGACCTTGGAACATGATTAAGCTGTGTGTGTTATTTATTGATATTTATTGTGATACTGTGAAATGGAGTTTAAATTCTTTATGACATTCACTGTCTTTGAATTTAACTGTAGTTTTAAGTGTTCACTATTTATACGACTTACGATTTATGATTTAAAGTTGCATTTTGTTAATGTTGTGCACCACTGAGACATTGGCTTAGCGATAGCTTTTCATTGTTGTCGCAGGTAGACAGACTGACAGGGCAGCAGACTAGGCTGCTAGTGCTTCATTGAGAGTTCATCGGGTATATTGAGTATACCATACTTTGCATTTTGTATTGTATTGTATGTTCACTGTATATATATATTGTTCTTAGTTTTGAGCAGTTGTAATTAAAATTGTACCTTAAAGTTGTAAACTAAATTTGTAAATTATTTTGGCTTGTAAATATTGTGATATATTTCTTTTATCTTAGCTTTTGAAAACACTGAAAAATTATTGTGGATTGAGTAGACAAATGTTGAGAAACTTATTGAGTTGATTGGATGTTGGAGTTTAAGATTGAGAAATATATTTGAAGTGCTTTTTACAGGTTTTTGAAGAACTATTTTATTCAAAATAAAGATGGCACTCTGCCAAAATTTTTACAGAAATTATTAATTCTTCAAATGTATTATCTGGTTTCACTTCAGTTAAAAAATTTTTAACACCTGTAAATAGTGCTCACCACTGTAAAAAGAAGTAAGAAAAGGTTTAAAATCTCTTGTAGTGTATTTAATGGGTTATCAATAGACGAAGTTGGTAATTCATTAGGTATACTACGGGATCATGTTATGCCTTACGGAGGGGTAGGGTGTGACAACAATTCAAAACATCAACTTGTATTTTTTTTTTTCCATGTAAATCCCATTTCAATCACAAATTTCTGAAACTGGATTCATTCAATCCATATCAAAAATAAAATCATAAGTTAATCATTTTCTCATAACTAAACTCATTTATACCATAACACATTTCAATAATTATTGAAATAAATTCAATAATTGGTAAATATAATACATAAAGAAACTAAAATCCTTTAACCAAATAAAATATGCAAAACTTTAACAATGTAAAACTAATTGTGCACAAACCTCTCTGTTGACCAATTTACTCCACCTTTTATTTCTCCTTCGAAGATTCCCTTTTTAACTGAAACACATAAATTTAAAGTGCTTCAGTATCCATTTCTAATACTTAAACTCCAAAAATTTCTTTGCACACTTATCCTACCTATTATGGTTTATAATTTCGGGTCTTTTCACATTTTTGTGTATAGTGATACTATTCATGGCACTATTCAAGTCAAAATGTTGACTTTTCCATACTTAATAGGTTTATTAATTCTAATTGCACTCATATATCACATTTTAGGTGTTAATTTTATTGGCATTGATTTCCAATTCAATTTTTAAGTCTCTTAAGAGAAATTGTAAATTTTTAGCTTTGGGTCATCTTTTCTACTATTCCATTAGTCTAGTTACTGTGGAAATTTCGCTAAATGTCCTCCATAAAGTTTTTCCTTATTATCTTAGCTTTAATTCCCTTTTTGAATCACTCCATTTGAAGTTTTGTAGCTCAAGTTATGCTTACTTTTCTAAGGCTGGTCGGATTGGTTCAAACCCAAAAATTATGAGCAATTTTTGGTTCTGGCAATTTTGGTGACCCAAATTTGGGACAATTCAACTTGGTTATGGGCAGAATTTGGGCTGGTGTTCTTCATAAAAGTTGTAGTGTTATGTCATATCTTTTCAATGCCACAAAAATCAGGTCATTTGGAGCAGTTGTAATTAAAATTGTACCTTAAAGTTGTAAACTAAATTTGTAAATTATTTTGGCTTGTAAATATTGTGATATATTTCTTTTATCTTAGCTTTTGAAAACACTGAAAAATTATTGTGGATTGAGTAGACAAATGTTGAGAAACTTATTGAGTTGATTGGATGTTGGAGTTTGAGATTGAGAAATATATTTGAAGTGCTTTTTACAGGTTTTTGAAGAACTATTTTATTCAAAATAAAGATGGCACTCTGCCAAAATTTTTACAGAAATTATTAATTCTTCAAATGTATTATCTGGTTTCACTTCAGTTAAAAAAATTTTAACACCTGTAAATAGTGCTCACCACTGTAAAAAGAAGTAAGAAAAGGTTTAAAATCTCTTGTAGTGTATTTAATGGGTTATCAATAGACGAAGTTGGTAATTCATTAGGTATACTACGGGATCATGTTATGCCTTACGGAGGGGTAGGGTGTGACAACAATTCAAAACATCAACTTGTATTTTTTTTTCCATGTAAATCCCATTTCAATCACAAATTTCTGAAACTGGATTCATTCAATCCATATCAAAAATAAAATCATAAGTTAATCATTTTCTCATAACTAAACTCATTTATACCATAACACATTTCAATAATTATTGAAATAAATTCAATAATTGGTAAATATAATACATAAAGAAACTAAAATCCTTTAACCAAATAAAATATGCAAAACTTTAACAATGTAAAACTAATTGTTCACAAACCTCTCTGTTGACCAATTTACTCCACCTTTTATTTCTCCTTCGAAGATTCCCTTTTTAACCGAAACACATAAATTTAAAGTGCTTCAGTATCCATTTCTAATACTTAAACTCCAAAAATTTCTTTGCACACTTATCCTACCTATTATGGTTTATAATTTCGGGTCTTTTCACATTTTTGTGTATAGTGATACTATTCATGGCACTATTCAAGTCAAAATGTTGACTTTTCCATACTTAATAGGTTTATTAATTCTAATTGCACTCATATATCACATTTTAGGTGTTAATTTTATTGGCATTGATTGCCAATTCAATTTTTAAGTCTCCTAAGAGAAATTGTAAATTTTTAGCTTTGGGTCATCTTTTCTACTATTCCATTAGTCTAGTTACTGTGGAAATTTCGCTAAATGTCCTCCATAAAGTTTTTCCTTATTATCTTAGCTTTAATTCCCTTTTTGAATCACTCCATTTGAAGTTTTGTAGCTCAAGTTATGCCTACTTTTCTAAGGCTGGTCGGATTGGTTCAAACCCAAAAATTATGAGCAATTTTTGGTTCTGGCAATTTTGGTGACCCAATTTTGGGACAATTCAACTTGGTGATGGGCAGAATTTGGGCTGGTGTTCTTCATAAAAGTTGTAGTGTTATGTCATATCTTTCCAATGCCATAAAAATCAGGTCATTTGGACCTTCCTAGACCATGTTATGGCCTGTTCATTTGGTCATTTTCGTACAGTGCCGATGTACCAATTCCGGGTTTGACCTAATTGTTCACTAACTTAGTTTCACTATCTAGGCATGGTTTCTATATGAAAAATGTGTCATTATGTGTCTATTTTCATCTCTAATTAGCCTCACACCAATTTGAGTGGCATAATTATAGTTTTGATCCCTGAAAGGGAACTAGGTCAAGCTGTCCAGTAGTGACCCCTCACCAATCCAAATTTGACTTAATTTCTCACCATTCAAATGCATTCTAAATTACACCATTTAACTATTTTAAACCTCACTAACTACCTTAATTCAAAGATAATTTAATAAATCAAGGTAGAAAGAAAAACTTACTTCTGAGCAGAATTTTATCCCCTCTTTTCTTCAATTTCTTTCAATTCTTAACCTTCTAATCTCCCTCTTGAGGTTCCATTTGAAGTTTCTATTATTTTTCACCAAGAATTTATGGCTTAATTTGGGTTTAGAAAGCTTGGTAATAAGCTTCCATGGAGAAAGTTAGAGAGAGAATTAGGAGAGGAGAGAGGGACGACTAGGGAGGTTGAAGACAACTTTTCGTTTTTTTTTTCCTTTTCATGAGTATTTATCCTTAAAATTGACTTGGTCAAATTTTTAATGAGATGGGAAATTAATTTTGAGGTCATGTAGGTGATGACACCATGATGTAATAATCCTATTTTCTTTTCTTTTTCTTTTCCTTTCTTTCTCTCCATACTTCTTAAATTTAATTCTATATTTCAAAATTTTCATTTCTTAGATTTTATTAGACAGTTAGGTCATGGGTCACCCCTAGGGGTGAATTGACCAATTTGCCCCTCACCGGTCTAATCCGATTTGCTAATAATACTGTGTTTCTTCCGGAACCCTGATCTAATTATTTGATCTGGTTCTCTACCTTTTCATGTGATTTTCACAATTGCCTTAGCTTCGCAATTTTTCTTAGGCCTGCAGTGTCACAATGCCCCATACGAATTTAGGGTTTTGATTGATCTCCCAGTCACTTCCTGGTGCGGTCACCCATCGCTGTGACCCCTGCTCATTTATCCTTTTATGTTCTATTTTTCTAATATGTATTTAACCTTCTGACAATCACTACTAATTTCTATTTAGGGCTTTTGTAGGTGACTTAAATATGATTCTAATCCTCTTAATTGTCCGGACTGACACTGGTCACCGGAACAGCAATTTCCACAAGACTATGCATATAGGGGTATTACAGTAGCTCTATGTCTTATTGAAATTTTGCCACTGATCTCATGTCATTTGGAGTTCTATGGACCAAATTATGATCATTTTACTATGGCTCATCAAGTTGCACTTACATTGCACAATTAGGTCATTTTTAGTTCAAAGTCAATTCGGCTAGTTTTTATAACCCAACTTGGGCAATCATTTTGACTTGCTTAATGGCATTTTTGGGCTTAGTGGTCTTAACCAAAGTTGTAGCCCTATGTCCATGCTTTCCATTGATATAAATTACAGGTCATTTAGACCTGTTTTGAGTGAGTTATGGTCATTTTAGAGACTACTGTTCATATGGTCAAAAATCTGGGTTCACATGTTAGGCAATTCTGGATTTGGTCATTTTTTATGTCACTTCCAGGCAAAATTTAGGCATGACCTACACATGAAAATTGGTCTACTATAAGTCATATTTCACCTCCAATTGGCGTCATACTAATTGGGATCACAAATTTCCTTTTAGAACCTAAAATATACACTGTTTTTACTAACACACTTTGCATTGCAAATTTTAGCAATTCTAATGGACATTATGCACTTTATACTTAGGTCAACTGTCCAATATCAATCTAATACAACAAATATCCAGCCACAATATATGGGTTCAAATATCCAGAAATTTAATCAATGTCCAAATACAAATTCAACTCAAGTAATTCTCCATCACACTCAATTGATCAAATCCATGTCTAATAACAATTCAATTGCTCAAACCTAATCCAACTAACCAAGATCAATAACATACATCCCATTGTTCTTAAATCAACATTAAATATACATAAAATTAAGGTTTTCCTAAGCACATCAAGGCTGCCAAATTTACACATATACTTCAAACTTACCATTTTCAATTCATAATCTCACTTCACATACCAAATTCAAACACACATATGCTAATTAACTCTCATACATTTGAGTACTCTAATCAACTTCATTACCCATCAAATTCATGTAAAAACAACTCAACCTTCTTCAATATCCATGGCTGCTGAATTTGAGACCTTGTCAACACTCAACAATTCCTTCAATTTCTTCCATAAATCAACTCACCATAACTTAAATTACAACTTTAATGAAGCAAGTAAGAAAAAATTGCACTTACCTCTTTTGAAGTTTGTGCAAATCTTCACCAAAACTCCTTTTTCTTGCTTCCTACATGCTTCCCATGGTGTGGAGAACAACTTTAGTAAAGGGAGTTTGAAGAGTCATGGCTTGATCATGGAGGCATGGAGCTTGGGTTATGGGACAGCAATGAAGGAAAATGGTGGAATTGATTTCAGTTGGTTATGGAAGGTTGAAGATGAAGTGCATTCTATCCCAAAATGCTGTATTTATATGTCCACTAACCTCACTTAGTGGAGCACTAATCTTAATTAAAGGATTAAATTAATCCAAGTCCCTTTAATTGTAATTATACCCTCATCTTTCACTATTTATAATATATACCCAACTCAACTCAACTCAACTCACCTAAGCCTTTATCCCAAAAATTTGGGGTCAGCTATATGGATTCGCTTTCTCCACTCTAAATGATTTTGGGTTAAATCCGCAGAAATGTATAATGTTTCTAGGTCATGTTGTACTACTCTCGTCCAAGTCAATTTAGGTCTACCCCTTTTTTTCTTTCTATCCTCTAATCTAACGTGCTCTACTTATCTAACTGGAGCCTCCGTATGTCTACGCTTCACATGTCCAAACCACCTCAATCTCTCTTCTCTCAACTTATCTTCAATTGGCACCACTCCTACCTTTTCTCTAATACTCTCATTATGGACTTTATCTAGTCTAGTATGGCCACTCATCCACCATAACATTCTAATCTCTGCAACTCTTATCTTAGACGCATATGACTCTTTTAGTGCCCAACACTCACTACCATATAACATAGCCGGTCGTATGGCTGTATGGTAAAATTTTCCTTTCAACTTATTGGGAATCTTACGATCACATAAAACTCCCGTGGCACGTCTCCACTTCAACCATATGGATTTAATCCTATGACTAACATCCTCCTCACATCCCCCATCTACTTGAAGGACTGAGTCTAGATATTTAAAGTGATTACTTTGGGATAGTACCACTCCATTTAAACTAACTCCTTCCCTATCACCAGTTTGGCCTTCACTGAACTTACAATGCATGTATTCTGTCTTTGTTCTACTTAACTTAAAACCCTTTGACTCTAGAGTACTTCTCCAAAGTTCTAGCTTTTTATTGACTCCTTCTCGTGTCTCATCTATCAGAACAATATCATCCACAAACATCATGCACCAAGGAATACTCTCTTGTATATGTTTCATCAATTCATCTAAAACTAATGTAAAAAGGTAAGGGCTTATGGCTGATCCTTTTTGTAATCCAATTGAGATCGGAAAATCTCTAGTGTCCCCTCCCACTGTGCGCACAATAGTAGTTGCTCCTTCATACATATCTTTCAATACTTGTATGTACCTAATAAATACCCTCTTTTGTTCTAACACATTCCATAAGACATCTATTGGAACACTATCATAAGCCTTCTCCAAATCAATAAAAACCATGTGTAAATCTTTCTTAACATCTCTATATTTCTCCATCAAGGTTCTACTGAGAAAAATTGCTTCCATAGTTGAACGACTGGGCATGAAACCAAATTGATTGAGAGAGGTAGAAGTATCATGACGTAGTCGATGCTCCACAACTCTCTTCCACAACTTCATAGTATGGCTTATGAGTTTAATTCCTCTATAGTTTGAGCAACTCTATATGTCTCCCTTATTTTGAAAAATAGGTACTAAAATGCTCTTTGTCCATTCATGAGGCATTTTCTTTGAGTTTAGAATCTTATTAAATAATTTAGTTAACCATGCCACTCCCATATCTCCCAAACACTTTCACACTTCAATTGCTATTTCATCGGGTCCACAAGCTTTACCCACTTTCATTCTCTTAAGTGCTTCTTTTACTTCTAAAGATCTAATCCTTATAGTATAATTCACATTCTTTTCTATTGTTCTATAATCTATATTCACGCTATTACCATTTTGACTATTATTAAAGAGATCATTAAAAAAATTTCTCCATCTTTCTTTAATATCCTCATCTTTCACCAACACTTTTCCTTCTTTATCCTTAATGCACCTAACTTGATTGAGATCTTGACATTTCCTTTCTCTCATCCTTGCTAATATATAAATATCTTTCTCCCCTTTTTTAGTTCTAAGTTTCTCATATAACTTTTCAAAGGCCTGTGCTCTTGCTTGACTAATTGCCTTTTTTGCCTCTTTCTTTGCTATTTTATACTGTTCATATGTCTCATTATTATCACATTTAGGTAATTTCTTATACCATTCCCTTTTTCTCTTCACTGCCTTTTGTACTTCCTCATTCCACCACCATCTCTCTTTTGAGGGTGGTCCCTGTCCTTTAGACTCTCCAAGTACTTTTCTAGCTACTTCTCCAATCTTTGATGCCATCTGTATCCACATATCATTGGCCTCCATATCCAGCTTCCATAATTCAGACTCGAGAAGCTCATTTTTGAACTACACTTGCTTTACTCCTTTAAACTCCCACCACTTTGTTCGAGCTACACTATTTCTTCTAACCTTACTTGAATTGTTCCTAAACTTGACATCCAAGACCACTAACCGATGTTGACTTGTTAAAGCTGAAGGAACGGAAGCATGAAAAACACAAGTTTATACCATTGAATTCAAAAATTTTCACCTAGGGTCACATGCATCATGTAAGATTTATTTTTATCTATTTGATTTCAATGATAAACAACATATTAAAACTCTTTTAATATGTTTTTGGATCTGTATTTGCCATTTAAGATTTTAAAATTAATCAAATTAATTTTAGAACCCTAGATTAAATCAAGAACGATTACACTAACCTCTTGATGCACTACAGCGTGTCTGCGCCTTTGAGATTCGTCTTCAGGACACTAGATGTTGTCCCTCTAGCTTGTACACACCAAGAACACCTATGGCAGCCCTTGAACAGCTCCTAAAGCTTTTTCTATTAATTAGAAATTCAAGTTCTACCTTTTAAGAGATTAGAGATATAACAGGACACTAGAAACAATTTCTAGTGTTCTTAATTTAAGAGATTGATGGCTAATCTCTTTGAATTGATGAGAGATGAAGAAGAATAGATGAAAAGCCTCAAAGTGGCGTGACAAAGGAGAGGAGTGGCTACTGGTTATTTTTCCTTTTCATAACCACACTTAAATAGCTAGGTTAACACACTAAACCCTTGCCACATGTCACCCTTTGATTAGCTCTAGGTTTAAGTGACCCAATCATATTGTGCCAAGTGTCAAACCTATATTTAATCTTGATTTTAATCATCTTACGTGATTAAAAAAAAATTTGGCAAGCTTATGTGTAATCCCACGTGTCACCATCTCATGGTGCCACGTGTCACACTGTGAATTGACCAAAATGCCCCTGTGTCTTAATTTTGAGTTCTTAACCCAAAATAATTATTTTTCTTCTTCTAATTAATTTATATCAAATATAAATTAATTAATTAATCTCTATTAATTAATTTCTCATTAATTAAATTCATATTTAAATACTTTAAATATAAATTTAACTTATATTATACATCCAATAATCTATATTTGGTTTTAAGTCATGCTAGGGACTTTGCAATTTAATTGCAAACCAAACCTATATAATTAATCAATTAAACTCTTTAATTAATTAATTAAATCATATTTAAATAGGTGATAACTTGTGTATGTGTGTGACTTACTAGGCTCATCACTAATTGGCAATGAGACATGATATCAACTCTTAATATCATCAGAACTCTTCCTTACCAGAAATGATTTCTCTAAATCATTTTATGAACCTCATAGACCATGGTTAACACCTAGCATAGCATGCCATGGCCACCCAATTTGTAATAAGGTTTACCTTAAATGAACCTATAATCATATGTTACCATGCACTAGAATCTCTCTGTTACAAAATCCCAACTCAAGCTGGAGTCATGGTTTATGTCAAACTCCATTTGCTATGAATATTATGTTCTCTTTTAATTCCAGTTCTTGGTTAAAAGATTTTCTCATCAGAAGCTCTTTTCTGAATAAATCTATCTGTCCTGGCCAGGAACTTGAAACATCAAGAACAATTAAATGAACATAGGATTTTATCTCTATTTACTTAGAGGAACAGATTCCATCTTGATCAACACCTACCTCCATATATAACTAGTAGGAGCCAACGCATGCCCATATACCCATACATAGTACAAGTATGAAAGCAGTATCAAACTCAAACTACCTATATACAAGATAACTGTACTATCTCAGGTCTAAAGATTATATGCACTGATATGATTTATGACAAAACATTGACAAGAGTAAAGTCCATGTACATGTCATAAGTGTCACTGGTTCGGCCTACTTATCATTTATAAGTGCCTATCATATTTGTTATATGGCATGAGACTCACCATTCCATCTTTTTTATATCTCATATAAATAACTTGGGAACAAATATGAATACAATCTTTCTGGATAAGTCATGTCCTTATTATGAAGTATCCTCGATTGTGAACCTATTTATGATACTTTGTGCTAGAAATATTGTCACTCATATTCTTAACAACTTAAGAATAATATTTCTAACAAAATATCAATGGACCTTTTCTATTACACATAAATATATTATATAAATGAAAAAGTGGAAATGCCTTTTATTAATAAAAATATGTATAAGATACATACTAAATGATATGCTCTAGGGCATACTACTAACAAAAGCCTCTCTTGGAATGACCTTGCAATCCTTGCATAGAGCTCTATTTGTCTTCCTCGTTAAGAGAAAGTCGATTTGGCTTCTATGTTGCCCACTTTTGAAAGTCACTAAATGTGACTCTCTTTTGATAAAGTAGGTATTTGTTAGTATTAGGTAGTATGCCATAGCAAAATCCAGGATGCTTTTTCCCTCCTCATTTCGACTGCCAAAACCAAAACAGCCATGAACATTCTCATACCCTTGTCTATCCCTTCCTACATGTTCATTCAAATCTCCACTAATGAAAACATTCTCTTCGTTCAGTATGCTTTGCATTAAATCATCCATATCTTCCCAAAACCTTTATTTACTCTCACTGTCTAATCCTATTTGTGGAGCGTAAGCACTAATTATATTTATTGTTTCTCGTTCTAGTACTAGCTTTACTAGTATAATTCTATCTCCTACTCTTTTCACAGCTATTACTGCGTCTTTCAATGTCCTGTCTATGATTATGCCCACTCCGTTCTTGTTTCTCTCCTTTCCGGTAAACCACAATTTGTACCCTGAATTACCTACTTCCTTACTTTTCTCTCCTACCCATTTAGTCTCCTGAATGCAAGCAATATTCACCCTTCTCCTTTCCAAGGTATCCACAAGCTCCATTAATTTTCCTGTAAGTGATCCAACATTCCAAGTACCAACCCTGATCCTCCTCTTATCCTGCTCCTTCTTAATTGGTCTCCTTCTATGATATATTCTATTGTTTTCTATGTCTATCTTATGTTCTGTTCCACTATCTGTTCTACTATCTGTCCTATGGACTAACTTTTTTACCCACACCCGCCCATGATGTGGGAACCCTTGCTCACTTAACACCACACCCGGGTGCCGGCATGGCACGTCACTTTCGGTGAACGCCTTACACCCTTGCATATTTCTCACTACACCCGGGCTTCGATGTAGTGCGTCATTAGTAGAGGATGCCCCAACATTTATATCATTTGAATCCATATCATAAAGGTGTGATGGAATTTTTACGCTGGTTGTCACCTACCGCAACCCTCCTCCTTTATCTGGGCTTGGGACCGACTAAGCGCAAACTACTCAGGCGGAGTTTTTATAATATATACCCAATTTATTATTTTCATGGCATTTTCAAAATTTAATACCAATTATTTTTAATGGAAATTTATGTCAAAAGTCCACTCTAGGTGTAAAATGACCAAAATGCCCCTTTTTAGGTTGCATTTCGAATTTTTTGGTAACACCGATTTAATCCTTGTCCCCCCAATTTCTTAAATTTTCATTTTCATTTATACTGATTTACTATTTTTTTTTTGATATTTTAAATGTCAATTACACCTCAACAGATGTTTAATTAGGTCCAAAAATATTTTCCACTGTTCGCCGTGGTCCAGGGCTAGTTAACGGTCCCCACTGTAACTTCCCGGTGCAGTCACCCATTGCTACGGTTTCTGGCTTGTTTAACCTAATTGCACTTCATCTCTTTTATTTTCTCTTAATTTTTCTTGTATTTTCTTACCTTATATTTGATCATTTTATGTCTTCTCAGTATCATTTAAGTATAATTCGCGACATTCTAACTATCTAGATAAGCACCGGTCATCGGAACAGTAGAACGCAGTACTTAATGTAGGGGTGTTACATACTTATCATGTATAAGTGCCTATCATGTTTATTATATGGCATGAGACTCACCACTCTATCTTATTTATATCTCATATAAATACCTTGGGAATAAACAAGATTATAATCTTTCTGGATAAGTAATGTCCTTTGTGAAGTATCCTCGATTGTGAACCAATTTATGATACTTTGTTCTAGAAATACTGTCACTCATATTCTTAATAACTTAAGAATAGAATTTCTAACAAAATATCAATGGAGCTTTTCAATTGCACATAAATAAATTATGTAAATGAAAAAGTGAAATTGCCTTTTTATTAAAAAATATCTATAAGATACATACAAAATGATATGCTATAGGGCATACTACTAACATATTCGAAGAACGTAGAGGAGCATGATAAACACTTGAGAATTGTATTGTAGATTTTGAGGGAGAAGTAGTTATATGCCAAATTGTCCAAGTGTGAGTTTTGATCGAAAGAGATTGCCTTTTTAGGGCATATTATGTTAGCAGAGGGAATTAAAGTGGATCCTAGTAAGGTGGTAGCCATTCTTAATTGGAAACTGTCGAAGAATGTTATAGAAGTTTGCAGTTTCCTTGGTTTAGCTGGATATTATCACAGATTTATGAAAGGATTTTCTATGCTGGCATCTCCATTGATGAAGTTACTGCGAAAAGATGTGAAATTTTAGTGGACTGACTAGTGCTAGAGAGCTTTGATAAGCTGAAAAGGTGATTGACTGAAGCTCCAATCCTGACTTTACCTACATTGGGTAAAGAGTATACCATCTATAGTAATGCATCTCATAATGGATTAGGCTGTGTATTGATACAAGATAGAAATGTCATTGCCTATGCTTCACGCCAGCTTAAGCCACATGAGAGGAATTATCCCACCCATAATTTGGAGCTTACAGCAGTTGTCTTTGCCCTTAAGATCTGGAGACATTACTTGTATGGGGAGAGATGTTACATTTACATAGATCATAAGAGTTTGAAGTACTTGGGCTCAAAAGGAACTAAATTTGAGGCAAAGGAGATGGCTAGAGTTGATAAAAAATTATGACTATTTGATTGATTATCAGCTAGGGAAAGCTAATGTGGTGGTAGATGCCTTAAGTCAGAAGACCATAGCTAGCTTGAAAGTTTCACCCCTATCTATGATGCATGACTAAAGAACATTACATGCAGAATTGGTGATAGGTACTGATGGGTAAATTTTTGCTACTTTGCAAGTGAAGCCAATGTTAATTGAACAGATTAGAGTAGTAGCTCAGAATGATGATAGCTATCTAAAGTTAATGGAAGAGGCTTGAAAAGGCAAGAAACCAGAATTTTCATTAAATGGTGAAGGCATGTTGCTATATCAGGGTAGGATGTGCATTCCTAATGATGTGAGATTGAAGCAGATCATTTTACAAGAATCACATGATTCACCATTTGCTATGCATCCTAGTAGGACTAAAATGTATAAAACTAAAAAATAACATTACTAGTGGAGAGGTATGGAGAAAGACATTGCAAAATTTGTAGCTAAATGCTTAACTTATCAGCAAGTGAAGACAGAATACTAAGTGCTAGCACGATTGTGAAGGCATGGAAGCATGGATTTAAGGGCATTAGAGTATTGAATTTTAAAATTTATTCTAGGGTTACATGCACCATACCAAATGAGTTATGTAACACCCCTATGTTCAGTAGTGCGTTCTACTGTTTTGGTTACTAGTGTTTGTCCGGACAGCTAGGATGCCTAGAACTACATTTAAATGTTAGTGAGGAGACATAGAATAATGAAATAGAAGAAAGGAAAATACAAGAAAAACAAAGGAAAAATAATGGCAATGAAATGAAACTAAGTTAAACAAGCCAGCACTGTAGTGATGGGTGACCGCACGGGGAAGTTACGGCACAGGCAATAGCTGACCCCAGGATTGTAGGGAACCCTCAGAATTTAGTTTCAAGACATAATTAAAGACTTATTGAAGTATAAATGTCATTAGAAATATCAAAGAAAAATTAATTAATTAGTACAAAGAAAAAAGAGAAATCGAGAAAATGAGAAAACTCGGTATTACCGAAAAATCGGGAATGCAACCCGAGTAGGGGCATTGTGGTTATTTGACACCTAGAGTTGGCCTTTGACCTAAATGTCAATGAAAAATAAATGGTATTACATTTGGGAAAAGCAAATGAAAAATGGAATTAAAGATAAAATGTAAATTAAGAGAAATTAAGGTTAAAATTGTAACTTTTGAAACCTTAGATTATAATATCATTAATCTAGGTTTAGTGGAGCACTAAGTGGATATATTAATAGTCAAAATGAGGGCAGAATCTTCCACTCACTTCATCATCCTCACCAAGCTCTCCCATGGCCGAAAATGGTGTCCCAACTTTCCTCCATGGAAACCACCCATGCAAGCTTGAGATCACCTTCATTTCAAGCTAAATTCTTGAACTTCCTTCATTAATCTTTGCCTACACACCTTGGGCAGCAATAAGGGAGCAAGAAAGATAAGTTTTGGTGGAGTTTTGAAGAAATCCAAAAGAGGTAAGTGGTTATTTTCAATTCTTGTTTCATTAAAAGTGTAACTAAGGTTGTGGGTAATTGAATTATGGAAGAATTTTTGAGGTTTGATGAATTGTTGGTGATGGAGCATTTTGGCAGCCATGGAACTTCATCATGTACAGCTTGTCTTTACATGTAAATTGTTGTTGAGATGTTAAATTAAGTGTTTAAATGTATTGGAGTTGGTTTTCATGTATAAAGTTTGATTTGTAAGCTTGAAAAGTAAAAAATGGAAATTGATGTGTATGTGTAATTTTTGGCCAGCCTCAAAATGGAAATTGGTAAGGTTCCAATTCATGAAATGTTGTTGAAATATTGTACAAAAGAATGGCAGCATATATGTGTGTGGAATAGTAGTGATAGGTATGTAATTTGATGATGGAAGTTTGTGTGATAATTAGAAGTATTTATGTGTATATATTGTTGGGATTGAACTTGTGAATTGTGACTGCATTTGGTGTATTTTAGAAGTGGTTATATTCTGCCCAAGTTGGCCTATAATGTAGAGAATTGAATGGTTTTGGTTAGTGCCAAATGCAGAATGGTATGGAGAAGTGAGGAGGTAGTTGGTGAATGTGTGAATGTGTGTTGGTTTGGTGTTTGGAAAGCATGTAGAATGCAGTGTACAAATGGACCTATAACCCTAAGTGTGTGACTCCAATTGGCATGAGGCAAATTGGAGGTGAAATTAGGCACAAAATGTGCCAACTTTCATGAAGAAATCCTACCTAAATTCTATCCAGAAAGTAACTTGAAAAATGACCAAATCCGGATTAGTGACTTGAAAGCCTGAAAATTGACCATTTGGGCAGCAGTTAGTGTTTTGACCATAACTTACTCAAAACAGGTCCAAATGACCTGAAATTTTTACCATGAATAGTTTAGACATAGATATACAATTCTTATGGAGACACCAAAGCCCAGAAATGGCTAGAACCAAGCCAAATAGCTTTCACAAGTTCAGGTAACAAAACTGGCCGAACCAAAAGTGACCTAAAAATGACCTAAGCATACCATTTTAGTGCATTCTGTCCAGCATTTGTAAATTGACCATATCTTGATCTACACAACTCAGAATGACCTAAAATTGCCCCACATGTAATAAGACATAGACCTACAAGTTTGTAGTTTGCACCAAAACCCAAAAACCGAGGGAACTAGGTCATCCGGCTAGGTCAAAATAGTACACTGAAATCTGATAAATTGCAATAAAATGCAATACACTTGGAAATGAAATTGGTAACATATACCAACACTAAAGGGCTATAAAATGTGACATATTGGTAACATTAGAATTGACTCACTTAGAGTGCATCAAGGGTCAACATTATAGATTCACTAATGAAATGAGTTTAAGGGAATAGTACCAAGAAAATTTAAATATAGGATTTTATTGTTAGAAATAATTTATTGAGTACTAAAACACTTTAAATTGTGTGTTTCAGTTGAAAAGGATATTGAGAAGCATAAGGAACACTGAGTCAGGGCCAAGAGGCATATATCAGAGGTTTGTTCACAATAATTTTGATTTCTCATTTTCTACTTAAAAATTTAATTGAACATTATAGTTTTAAATTGTGTTTGTGCACAATACTTTTTATATTCACTGCTTTTACTAGAAAATTTATTTGGAGAAATGAGTTATGAATAATTTTTTATTGTTTTGGCTTTGGGAATTTTATTTGGAAATTATTGTGTTGCCTACTTTGCAAATAGAGATTTTGAGATAAAATATGATTTGTGGTTTATATGAAATATTTAAATATTGTGATTTGGAATTGTTTTGATTCACACTTGGCATGACAATATTACTATGTTCCTCCTCCATTTATGGGGTGAGTGTGATTATATTCCTCCCTCTTTGACTTGCCAGTCTGAGGTGAGTGTGGATTAGTATTCATTATCTAGCTAGCTTCCTCCCTCATTGATTTTGATTAGTGAGGTGAGTGTGCCTTGTCGTGGTGTACAACACGGCATGTTCGAAAAAATTTATGTCATGACCTAAGTTGTGTTATTGATTGGCAACACTGTGTTATTCAATTGTTTGATCAAATTTGTGCTATATGAGCTTTGAAAAATTATGAATTGTTTGGATTGTAAATTGTCAATAAAAGTTTTATATACAGCATTTTAAATTGTTATTGTGTACCACTGAGTAAATTTTACTCAGCGATAGCTTTTTCATTGCTGTCGCAGGTAGACAGACGGACAAAGTAGCAGAGTAGGCTGCTTGTGCTACATTTTGAGATTTCGCCAGGTATATCGGATATACAATATTATGTAGTTTTTGTTATAATGTATGTGCACTGCATGTATATATTGTACTTGGTTTTGAGCAGTTGTAAACTAAAATTGTAAACTATTTTGGCCTGTAAAAGTATTGTGATAAATTTATCTTATCTCAGGTTTTTTGAAAACACTAGAAAATTGATTGTTGAACTGAGTTGATAATGTTGAAAAATTTGTGTTAAACAAATTATTGGAGTTTGGGATTGAGGAATTGTATATTTGAAGTGCTTTTTACAGGTTTTTGAAGAACTGTTTTATTCAAAATATAGATGGCACTCAGCCAAAATTTTCACATAAATTATTAATACTTTAAATTTGTTATTTGATTTCACTTCAGTAAAAGAAAATTTTTAACACCTGTCAATAGTGCTCACCACTATAAAATGAAGTCAGAAAAGTTTTAAAATCCCTTGTAGTGTATTTAATGGGTTATCAGTAGACGAAGTTGGTAATTCATTAGTTATACTACGGGATCATGTTATGCCTTACGGAGGGGTAGGGTGTGACAAGTTATGTGCCTAGCCAATTTGTAATGCCCAAAAGCATACCAAAACACATTTTATCATGCATTAGAGGTTTATTTGCCATCAAGAATTGAATATTAGAAATTGAATTCATTAAACCCTATCTAACATAGGGATTATTAATTTCTAACCTCCAAGGCAAATAATCAATCAATCTTACTCCCTTAGGGTGCTCCTAGGACTCCAAATGTTGTCCCTCTAGCTTGTCCACTAAGAGCTTCACCAAGACTCACCAAAGATTGCCCAAATCCTCTCTTTTGAAGATTACCAACCACTAATGCTTAGGGTTTATACTTTGGTGAAGGTATATGGATGTGGGTGCACTAGAAACTCTTTCTAGTAAAATTAATTCAAAGGTAATCAAGACTTTCCTTTTGAATTAATGAAAAGAAAATGAGAAGAGGGAGAAAGCCATCCTTGCCATCCAACATACCAAGAAGAAGAAGATTAGATTTTTCTTCTTCTTTCTCATTTATATACATAAGACAAAAAGACTTAATGAAGTGCCATGTGTCACCATAAGATTTAATCTTGCTTTTCTTTGACTTAATCTTATCAAGCCAAGTGTCAAGCTTTAATTATATCACTAAAAGGTAGTCTTCCATTATGGAAAGACAAATGGCACACTCACAAAGGTGCGACGTGTCACCATGTGAAAGGACTATTTTGCCCTTGTTTGTAATTTTGAGTTCTCAACCCAAAATTGTAATTTATCCTTTAAATTAATTTATATCAAATATTAATCAATTAATTAATTAATTAATTAATCTCCATTAATTAATTTTCTATTTTATTTATATTTAAACTCTTTAAATATAAATATAATTTATATTATACATCCAACAACCTAGATTTGGTTTCAAGTCATGCTAGAGACTTTACAATCTTATTGCAAACCAAATTTATTTAATTAATTAATTAATCTCTTTAATTAATTAATTCAATTATAATACACTTGGTGAATTGTTTGTGTATATGTGTGACTTACTAGGCTCATTACTAATTGACAATGAGAAATGATATTAACTCTTAATATCATTAGAACTATTTCTTACCATAAATAATTTCTTTAAATTATTTTAGGTATCTCATAGACCATGGTTGACACCTAGCATAGCATGTCATGGCCACTCAATCAGTAATAAGGAATTCCTTAAATGAACCTTTAATCATATGTCACCATGCACAAAAATCTTTCTACTACAAATGAAGGAACAGAAGCGTAAAAACACAAGTTTATACCATTGAATTCAAAAATTTTCACCTAGGGTCACATACATCATGGAAGATTTATTTTTATCTATTTGATTTCAATGATAAAACTCTTTTAATATGTTTTGGATCTGTATTTGCCATTTAAGATTTTAAAATTAATCAGATTAATTTTATAACCCTAGATTAAATCAAGAATAAACACACTAACCTCTTGATGCACTGCAGTGTATTGCGCCTTTGAGATGCATCTTTAGGATACCAGATGTTGTCCCTCTAGCTTGTCCACACTAAGAACACCTATGGCAGCCCTTGAACAGCTTCTAAAGCTTTTTTCTATTATTTAGAAAAGCAAGTTCTGCCTTTTAAGAGATTAAAGATGTAAACAGGACACTAGAAACAATTTCTAGTATTTTTAATTCTAGAGATTGTTTGTTAATCTCTTGGAAAGATGAAAGAAGAAGATGAAGAAGAGAGAAACCTTCTTGGGCGACGGCACCAAACAAAGAGGCTGCTGGTTATGTTATTTTCTTTTCATAACAACACTTATATAGTTAGGTAAACATATTAAACCCTTGCCACATGTCACCCTCTGATTGGTTCTAGGTTTAATTGACCAAATCACATTATGCCAAGTGTCAAACCTATATTTAATCTTAATTTTAATCATCTTACATGATTAAAAGACATTTGGCAAGCTTATGTGTAATGCCATGTGTCACCATCTCATGATGCCACATGTCACCCTGTGAAATGACCAAAATGTTCTTGTGTCTTAATTTTGAGTTCTTAACCCAAAATAATTATTTATCTTCTTCTAATCAATTTATATCAAATATCAATTAATTAATTAATCTTTATTAATTAATTTCTCATTAATAAAATTCATATTTAAACAGTTTAAATATAAATTTAGTTTATACTATACATCCAATAATCTATATTTGGTTTCAAGTAATGTTTAGGGACTTTGCAATCTAATTGCAAACCAAACCTAATTAATTAATTAATTAAACTTTTTAATTAATCAATTAAATCATATTTAATTAGGTGATAACTTCTGTTTATGTGTGACTTACTAGGCTCATCACTAATTGGCAATGAGATATGATATCAACTCTTAATATCATCAGAACTCTTTCTTACCATAAATGATTTTTCTAAATCATTTTGTGCACCTCATAGACCATGGTTAACACCTAGCATAGCATGCCTGGCCACTAAATTAGTAATAAGGTTTACCTTAAATGAGCCTATAATCATATGTTACCATGCACTAGAATCTCTCTATTACAAAATCCCAACTCAAGCTAGAGTTATGGTTTATGTCAAACTCCATTTGCTATGAATATTATGTTCTCTTTTAATTCTAGCTCTTGATTAAAAAAGATTTTCTCATCAGAAACTCTTTTCTGATTAAATCTATCGGTCCTGGCCAGGAACTTAAAACATCAAGAACAATTAAATGAACATAGGATTTTATCTCTATTTACTTAAAGGAACAGATTCCATCTTGATCAACACCTACCTCCATATATAACTAGTAGGATTCAACACATGCCCATATACCCATACACAGTACAAGTGTAAAAGCATTATCAAACTCAAACTACCTATATACAAGATAACTGTGCTATCTCAGGTCTAAAGATTATATGCACTGATATGATTTATGACAAAACATTGACAATAGTAAACTCAATGTGCTTTTCATAAGTATCACTGGTTCGGCCTACTTATCATTTATAAGTGCCTATCATGTTTGTCATATGGCATGAGACTCACCATTCCATCTTATTTTTATCTCATATAAATAACTTGGGAACGAACATGAATACAATCTTTCTGGATAAGTCATGTCCTTATTATGAAGTATCCTCGATTGTGAACCTATTTATGATACTTTGTACTAGAAATACTGTCACTCATATTCTTAACAACTTAAGAATAGAATTTCTAACGAAATATCAATCGACCTTTTCTATTACACATAAATATCTAATGTAAATGGAAAAGTGGAAATGCCTTTTATTAATAAAAATATGTACAAGATACATACTAAATGATATACTCTAGGCCATACTACTAAAAATCTCCCACTAGCACTAGAGCCATTCATTACAATATCTTAAACCCATCTTCTCAAGTTGTTGGTCTAGCTGAGTCTATGACATAGGCTTAATGAATGGATTAGCTGGATTTTCAGCTGATGCTATTTTCTGCATGGCTACATCACCTCGTCCAACTATTTCTCTGATAATGTGGTAGTGCCTTTCTATGTGTTTGGATTTCTGGAGACACCTTGGTTCCTTAGCCTATATGACTGCTCCATTGTTATCACAGTGCAGTGGAACTGTTGACTCAATGGAAGGAACTACTGTAAGTTCTGTCATGAACTTCTTTATCCAAATAGCTTCCTTTGTAGCATCTGATGCAGTAATATACTCAGCCTCGATAGTGGAATCTGCAGTCGTGCTCTGTTCGGAACTCTTCCAACTGACTACACCTCCATTATAAATGAACACATATCCAGAGGTAGACTTTCTATCATCGATATCTGATTGGAAATCAGAATCAGTATAACCATCCAATTGCAAGTCTCCACCTCCATAGATAAAGAATATGTAACACCATCCCGGTAACCACTCCATACATCCTACTGTTACGGTGACCGGTGTCGGTCCGGACAGCTAGAACGTCCGGAAAAATATTTAAACTAAAGTGAGGAACCATAATTAACTCAAATATTAATGAGAAAAATTTAGTAAAAATTTTAGAAATAAAATACAGTTAAGTCAAATGAGCCGGTGCCCAAGCGATGGGTAACCCAGAGGGAAGTTGCGGTTCATAACGAGGAGCCTAGACAGGAAAAATTATAAAATAATTTTTGGGACTCCAGAGAAGGGTCATTGAGGTTCCTATGGCATTAGAATGCCATGAAAATACCTAGAAAAATTTTTCAATCGGTACAGGCAATTTTGACCCGTTAAGCCAAACGGAGGGCATTTTGGTCATTTCGCCTTCAGAGACGATTTTTGGCCGACTTGTCCAGTCGAGTAAATAATTATTATGAACTAAAATATGAATTAATGTTGATGAAAAATTATTTTGAAGTTAGTAGAAGAGAAAAGAAAAGAAAATACAATAAAATGCCAATTATGACATATTATGAGGTCATTTAAAATTGTCCACCAATCACAATTAAGTAACCATCAAATTAACTAATAAAAAGAGTCAAAAGAGACCAAAGAATTAAAAAGCAAACAGCAGCTCTTCTTCTCCTTAGAAAAACGTTTTACACCCCCTCCCCTCTTCCTCCATTGTATCTCAACCAAAGCTCCATTTTCATCCTTATTTCACCACAAACTCTCCTAAGTCCCTTCACTAAAAACTTGTCTCTACCTCTTGGGAAGTGTTTGGCAGCCTAGAAAAGGAAGGAAAGTGAAGTTTTAGCTTGGAGAAATCTGCCCTACAAGAGGTTAAAGTGAGGTTAGTGCCTACTTATATATATACTTCTTTGATTCCATGTTAGAAGCTTGAAATAAGTGAGAAATTGTAAATTAAATGAATAAAAGTTAAGTGTATGCATCCCTTGAATTTTCGGCAGCCCTAGGAAGGAATGAGTTTGATTGTATTAATGGACTTAGAGTGAATTGGAGATTATGTTTAAAGTGTATACATATATATATACAAAGAATGAAAGAGTTAACTAAAGAAATTGTGAAAATCATGAATTTGAACTAGGGTTTTGGAGAGTGAAATTTGGTTTTGGCTTATGAAGTGGTAAGTGAACATTATAAAGGTCAATTAGTGACCATTTGAGGTAAGTTCACCATAATTTGAAGAGATTTAGAGTGATGCAAACTGAATTGGTAGGTCGCCTAGGTAACTAAGAGGGAGGCTGTGATTCCAGCCCACTTGAACAGCCATAACTTTGGCTGTGTAAGTCCAATTGGTTTTTGGCCAATTGGAAATGAAATTAGACTTATAATGGCACATTTTTTCTGAAGAAACCATGCCCAAAAGACCAAAGCAAGTGGACCAAAAGTTGGCCCCATTCCGGATACCCTGCAACCAGCACCTGCAGAAATGACCAAATGAACAGTAACTGTTCATTTGACCATAACTCACTTTAGAATGGTCAAATTGACCTGAAATTTTTACAGCAACAAGATAAGATATAGACAAACAACTTTCATGAAGAACATCACCCCAAATTATGCCATTAACCCATTCAAATTATTGAGCAAAGTTAAGTTATCAAACCTGCAACTCTGCAGACTTTCACTTGAGCAGTAATGTTTGGATGGCTATAACTCTCTCTAGAAAACTCGGATTTAGACAATTCTTGAACCGATGGAAACCTAAGGCATGGTAGAACATTTCATATGAAGAAAGTTAGACCAAATTATGAACTTAACTTGATCAAATTACTGACCAAAGTTGGATCAAAATCTGCCAGAACCCAAAATCTCAACATGAACAGTGCACGTGAACAGTAAACTTATTTTGGCCATAACTTGAGCTAAAAAACTCCAAATGGAGTGATTCAAAAAAAGAATTTCAACGAGACAAAATAAGGAACAACTTTCATGTTTACCATTTCTTCAAATTTCCACTGTAACAGTCCCTAATAGAATAGTAAAGTTATGGTACAAATTCTGAAATTTCTGCCCCTTAGTGCTAAGCTTGGAAATGGATTTGGTGACTTATTCCAACAAGTTTTAAATGTAAAATGTGGTATGTTTGAAGTGCCAAAGTCGATGTACCTACTTTCTATGCAAAAGTCAACTTTTTTGTTGACCAATGAAATGAATAGTGACACCAAAAGTTGAAATTCAAAGATTGAAGAATTTTAAAGTATCAAATGCCCAAGTATACCTAACAAGATTGGTTTGGATAGTTTAGCATGCCAATAGGGTATTGTTTTAGCAGTACTGCGAAAGACTTTATGCCTGTATTCATGGCTTTATGCTCGTATTCTTTTATGCCCGTATTCATGGCTTTTATGCCCGATTATGTGATATCAAGGCTTTTTAGCGATACTGACTGCATACGTGGTAGACGTTCTGCGTCCCATGGTATGACGGCCCGAGGCACCATGGTGTCCAGTGCCAACGACCCGTTATCCAGTCCAGTCATCCAGTATAGGTTACTTGGGCATGGAAAAGTATAACTGTGGTTGCACTGATTATTAAAGAAAATACGAAAATTAAGTATCAGGAATGATTAAAAAAATACAAAGAAGCTCAAGATCATGAAGAAAATAATTAACGAAATGCATGAAGAAGTTAATATCATAAAACATGATTAGCCTTCGACTAAACAATAAGTTAGTAATTAGTCAATTCTTATGAACACAGTAGCAAGGAAATTATTATTTTTATTTGCATATTATATTTTCTTATATTATTGGCACCAGTAAGCTTTATGCTTAGGGCGTCGCTTTTGCAACGCATAGGTACTGAAGAGTTGGACAGAGGGCCCGGTAGACCACAGATTGGGTAAGACCATTCACAGTTCTGCATAGTGTCCGTGTCACCTCACTTTCCACAGTGCATTGGTAGGACACTAGATTTCATTTTGATATTTTGTAACTAATTTCTATTTTCTCATATGTATTTGAACTTATGTAATAAATTTCGATATTCATGTAAATAATGAAAATTGTATTTGTGAATGGAAGAGTGGATGTCTATTTATGACTTGTACATGATTAATAAATGAGATGATGATTGAGAACTGAAATTGATAATTGTTGAGATTTTGATAAATGGAGTTGAGATGATTGAATATGAATATAGGATGTGTTTTTCACAGGTTCCGAAGAACGGTTTTCTCCATTTTTAGCCGGTACTCCGCCGGATTTTCTTTAAAATTTTCGGAACCTCAAATAAATTATAATTTCAATAAATGAATTATATTTCACAAGTTATATTCAAAACTACGATAAAAATGAATTAAGATAAAATAGAGTGCTCCGGCACACTGAGTGGCATAACTTGCTCGGCTGCACTGTAGTCGGGTAAGGGGTGTCACAGAATAAATCCTTAGTTCTTCTTAAGTACTTAAGGATATTCTTGATAGCTATCCAGTGTTCCAAACCCGGATTGGATTGATACCTGCTAGTCAAACTAACAGCATATGCGATATCCGGCCTAGTACACAACACTGCATATATTAAACTTCCAATAGCTGAAGCATATGGAATCCTGGCCATCTTATCTCTTTCTTCAAGTGTCATTGGAGGCATCTCTTTAGAAAGGTGGATACCATGTCTCACTGGTAACAATCCTCTCCTAAGAATTGTTAACATAGATGCGATTGGAGAATGTTAAGAATTGTTAACATAGATGGGATTGGAGAATGTATAGATGCGAATCCTAAGAATATAGTTTACCTCCCCTAAGTCTTTCATGGAGAATGTATTTGACAACCATACCTTTACAGTTGTTAACATACCTGTGTCATTACCCATTAATAGTATGTCATCCACATATAAGATAAGGAAAGTGATAGCACTGTCACTGACCTTCTTATATATACATGGCTCATCCTCATTTTTTATAAAACCAAAGGATTTAATGGCTTCATCAAAACGGATGTTCCAACTCCTCGAAGCTTGCTTCAACCCATAAATGGATCGCTTTAGCTTGCACACCTTGGAACCATCTTGGGATTCAAAACCCCTAGGTTGTTCCATGAAAATGTTTTCTTCAATGTATCCATTGAGAAAAGCTGTCTTGACATCCATATGCCAAATCTCATAATCATAGTATGCAGTTATTGCTAATAGAATCCTAATTGATTTAAGCATGGCAATTAAGCGAGAAAGTCTCCTCATAGTCGATTCCTTGCCTTTGGCGAAACTCTTTCGCTACTAGCCTTGCCTTATAGGTCTCTACCTTTCCATCAGAACCAATTTTCTTCTTGAAAACCCATTTGTTCCCTATAGGTACAATACCTTCAGGTGGGTCAACAAGATCCCAAACTTGATTCTTATACATGGAATCAATTTTAGATTTCAAAGCATCAATCCATTTTGAAGAGTCTATATCTGATATAGCTTCTTTATAGGTAAGTAGATCATCTCCATGATCTACTTCTTCATGAGTAGACAACTCTTGTTCTTCTTCTTGAAGGAAACCATATCTCACTAGTGGGTGAGATACCCTGGTTGTTCTACGAGGAACAGCTGTAGATGTTTCATCAACGGGTGTAGGTTGACTAGATGGATCTATATCCATCTGATCTGTTGGTTGGCCAGAATTCTCCAATTCCAACTCTATTTGCCTTCCTTTGCCTCTTCTTGAACAAACTATTGTTCAAAAATGTGTCATCTCTACTCACCACAACCTTTTGTGATGTAGGCAAACAAAAATAATATCCAAAACTATCTTTTGGATATCCAACAAATCGACCCTTTTCTGATCTGGTTTCCAATCAGTGTTTAGCTTTTTGATATAAGCTGGACAACCCTAAATCTTAACATGCTTAAGACTTGGTTTTCTTCCATGCCATATCTCATAAGGTGTGGAAGAAACTGATTTTGATAGAATCCTATTCAGAATATACAAAGCTGATTATAATGCAAATCCCCAAAAGGAGATTGGCATATTAGTATAGCCCATCATACTACGTACCATATCCAATAGGGTACGATTTCTCCTTTCAGATACACCATTCAGCTGTGTCGTTCCTGGAGGAGTCAGCTAGGAAACAATGCCATGCTTTCTCAAGTATTCATCAAATTCAGTACTCAAATATTCACCTCCACGATCTAATCGAAGAGCTTTAATACTCTTTCCTGTTTGATTTTCTACTTCAGATCTAAATTCTTTAAACTTTTCAAAGAATTCATGTTTGTATTTCATCAAATACAAATACCCAAACCTTGTTTTATCATTAGTAAAGGTAATAAAGTAATGAAAACCGCCTCTAGCCATTTCCTTAAATGGACCACATACATCACTATGTATTAGCTCCAAAATATTTTCAGCCCTTAGCCCTTGTCCAACAAAGGGTGATCTAGTCATTTTGCCCTAAAGGCAAGATTCACAAGTTGGACTAGGCTTAGAGCTCAATGAGGATAGAATCCCCATTTTCTCCAGTTTTGCAATCCTATCTTCTGCAGTATGACATAACCTTAGGTGCCAAATATGTTTTGAACTTGAGTTAGTTTTCACCATGGCATTGCATTCATTTAGATCACTTGCATTCATTTTGTGTTTGTTATTATTATCTAAATAATAAAGACCTTCATTCATATAACCCAAACAAACATATTTATTTCTAAAATAAATATTGCAAACATGATCTGTGAATTAAAATTCATAGCCATTTCTAGTCAAACTAGATATAGAAATGATGTTCTTAAAAGCATCAGGTACAGATAAAATATTATCCAAACACAAAACATGTCTAAACATGTAAAAAGATTTCGATCCTATGGCTAAAGCTTCAACAGTTGAACCATGGCCAATCCGGACTCTAACATCTTGAGAACGCAAGCTGCTACTATTTGCTAGTTCCTGCATATCATTAGAAATGTGAGAACTGGCACCAATATCTAAAACCCAAGCTATAGATGAACTATGAGTATCATCAAAATCTAAAAAACAAGATATGGACATACCTTCTTAAGGTGTATCCTTCTTGACCTTCAGAGAAGCAAGATACTATGGGCAGTTCCTTTTCTAGTGCCCATCCTTCTGGCAGTGGAAACACTTTCCTTTGCCTCCATCAGCTTTAGTCTTCCCTTTCTGTTTAGCTATTTTCTTAGAAGGATTAGGAATCTAAGGCTTCTTTTTCTTATTGCCCTTCTTCTTGTTAGACTTTCCAGTAGAAGAAGATGCAATCAAAGCTACCTCTTTTCCTTTATTGCCCGGCATATTCTTTTGGGCAATAACCAGCATGTTGAGTAAACCAGCTAAGGTGCATTCCTGTTTAGTCATATGGAAATTTGTCACAAAATTCCAAAAGACTCAGGAAGGGACTAAAGGATCAAATCCATCTGTAGTTGGAAATCCATGTTGAAGTCAAGATGTTCCAACTGCTCAATCAGTCGAATCATCTTGTGGACATGATCCCCAACATTCTGTCCCTCAGACATCCTCATGCGGATCAGTTGCCTAGATATCTCATACCTAGCATTCCTACTATGCTCACCATACAAATCTTGTAGGTGAAGGAGGATCTCATTCGCACTCTGCATGTTCTCATGCTGCTTCTATAACTCATTACTCATGAAAGCAAGCATGTAACGCTTAGCTCTCATATCATGCTCCTTCCACTTGTCCAAAGTTTCATGTTCCTCTGGAGTGGCCTCTGGAGGTAAGGGACTAAGAACATTTGAATCTAGAATATATCCTATATGTTCAAGGTTCAAGACAAGTTTCAAAATGCTTAGCCAATTAGAGAGATTAGGTCATGTCAACCTATTGCGATAAGTATGCCTGCAAGGATATTGGATGGTGGTGGTTGTTCTGTGCTCATTATTATCAGAAAATTAACTGCAGAAAATAACTAGATTAATTAGTAAATGTATTAAGTAATTAACCAAAATGATTATGGTCTTTTAATCAAATTGGTCCTCCCACTAACTTAGCGAATCCTACACTTCCAAATTAGAAAACGAAAATCCTAGTTGGATGGATTTCTAGTGCGTGATTGAATTCTTATAATTCTATTGATCATCCTCAAGTACATCCGTTATTGGAATTACAATAAACTATAAGTGAGCAACTCCTTGCCCATCACATCTCATGTAAGGTTCAATCCTTTACCTAGCCCCTAATGCTCAAAATCTCAGGTACATCCATTATTGACTTATCTTGCATTAGTTAAGTTTATCTCATTGAGCTAGTAATTATGCATATAATTTTAATGTCCTCAGGTACATCCAATATTGGTCACCAAACCATTTACATATTTACAACATCTCATGCTTAACAATTATTCTTAAGAAAATCTCTTAAATTAATTGCATCTTATGCAACTACTTAAAATTTTTTAAAATAATTGCCCCAATGGAGGGCCCATGTTATAATTACTTTAATTATAGCATTTCCAACTTAATCATTTGTTTGGAAGATTTTATGGTCATCCTAATTACTATTAAGGTCTCACTTTGCATATTATCCATTTAGCATGCATATATCATATAATTACATACATTCCTTTACATCTCATGCATTCATGGATAAGCAGTAAATATGGTATGATCATGGACTTTCTAAGGGATTCAATTCTGGGCCACCAAGAATTGAATCATGGCATTCCTAGGTGCATTTCATTCATTCATTTTATAAGAGTTGCTGAAGGAGTACATAATCAACGCTTGATCTTAAATTCCTCTCACTGGTCCCACTAATGCTTTTGACCTCCTTGAACTTCTTGCAATCCAATATTACACAGTAATCCTTGGCATACCAAGGCGAATTTACAAGAACTTAAATAAATGAAATTACAACCCAAAAATCATTATAAACTTAATAATACATGCCCAAAATAAATTAAAATAAATTAATTAATTTATAATCCCAAAGAAACAAAAAAGAAATAAATCCAATCACATTGGTCTTTTATAGTCCATGATCATCCATCATGCATATCACTATTTAACAATTAAATAAACATACATACTTAAATTAAATTGAATACCTCATATTCAACTTAAAAATCCATATTTGAATATGATTCAAATAAATTTAAAAATTCAGATTTGAATATCCAGATTTACACATTTCTGAGGATTTAACCCAAAATCGTTCAGAGTGAAAAAAGCGAATCTATATAGCCGACCCCAAATTTTTGGGATAAAGGCTTAGTTGAGTTGAGTTAAGATTTGAATATCATTGAAACAAATTTAAAAATTCAGATTTGAATCACATTCAAACAACCTTAAAAATTCATATTTGAATCACATTCAAATAATTTTTAAAAAATCAGATTTGAATCACATTCAAACAATTTTTAAAAATTTAAATCTGAATATTATTCAAACAACTTTAAAAAATAAGATTTAAATATGATTCAAACAACTTTAAAAATTCAGATTTGAATCACATTCAAACAACTTTTAAAATTCAGATTTGAATCACATTCAAACAATTTTTTAAAATTTTGATTTGAATCAAAATTTAATTGTGTGATTGAAATTCTAATTAAAAAATTTAATTAGACATAGGATGAGC
Organism: Hevea brasiliensis; assembly: GCF_030052815.1. NCBI lineage: Eukaryota > Viridiplantae > Streptophyta > Magnoliopsida > Malpighiales > Euphorbiaceae > Hevea > Hevea brasiliensis. Next base: position 76,298,059 of record NC_079497.1, on the reverse strand, counting down.
TTTTAGATCATATAACAATTGCAAATTAAAAAAGGCAAACCTTGAGCCACCCATGAAGCCACAAACCTTGCGCACCATGAAGGTGTTCTCTTGCATGCCGCCACACATCCATTACAACCAGCAATGGATAAATCATCTCATGATCAAAACACACATTTAAATCATATAATCAACAATCTAAATTGCAAATAACCAGGCTCTGATACCAATTGGAGGAACGGAAGCATAAAAAACACAAGTTTATACCATTGAATTTAAAAATTTTCACCTAGGGTCACATGCATCATGTAAGATTTATTTTTATCTATTTGATTTCAATGATAAATAACATATTAAAACTCTTTTAATATGTTTTTGGATCTATATATGCCATTTAAAATTTTAAAATTAATCAGATTAATTTTATAAGCCTAGATTAAATCAAGAACAAACACACTAACCTCTTGATGCACTACAGTGTAATTGCGCCTTTGAGATGCGTCTTCAGGACACCAGATGTTGTCCCTATAGCTTGTCCACTCCAAGAACACCTATGGCAGCCCTTGAACAGCTTCTAAAGCTTTTTTATATTATTTAGAAAATCAAGTTCTGCCTTTTAAGAGATTAAAGATTTAAACAGGACACTAAAAACAATTTCTAATATTTTTAATTCAAGAGATTATTTGTTAATCTCTTGGAAAGACGAGAGAAGAAGATGAAGAAGAGAGAAATCTTCTTGGGTAATGGCACCAAACAAAGAGGCTGCTGGTTATGTTATTTTCTTTTCATAACAACACTTATATAGTTAGGTTAACACATTAAACCCTTGCCACATGTCACCCTCTGATTGGTTCTAGATTTAATTGACCCAATCACATTGTGCCAAGCTTCAAACTTATATTTAATATTAATTTTAATCATCTTACATGATTAAAAGACATTTGGCAAGCATATGTGTAATGTCATGTGTCACCATCTCATGGTGCCACATGTCACCCTGTGAAATGACCAAAATGCCCCTGTGTCTTAATTTTGAGTTCTTAACCCAAAATAATTATTTCTCTTCTTCTAATCAATTTATTTCAAACATAAATTAATTAATTAATCTCTATTAATTAATTTCTCATTAATTAAATTCATATTTAAATAGTTTAAATATAAATTTAACTTATACTATACATCCAATAATCTATATTTGGTTTCAAGTCATGCTAGGGACTTTGCAATCTAATTGCAAACTAAACCTATTTAATTAATCAATTAAACTCTTTAATTAATTAATTAAATCATATTTAATTAGATGATAACTTGTGTATGTGTGTGACTTACTAGGCTCATCACTAATTAGCAATGAGATATGATATCAACTCTTAATATCATCAGAACTCTTTCTTACCATAAATGATTTCTCTAAATCATTTTATGCACCTCATAGACCATGGTTAACACCTAGCATAGCATGCCATGGCCACCCAATTAGTAATAAGGTTTACCTTAAATGAACCTATAATCATATGTTACCATGCACTAGAATCTCTCTGTTATAAAATCCCAACTCAAGCTGGAGTCATGGTTTATGTCAAACTCTATTTGCTATGAATATTATGTTCTCTTTTAATTCCAGTTCTTGATTAAAAAATTTTTTTCATCAGAAACTCTTTTCTGATTAAATCTATCTATCCTGGCTAGGAACTTGAAACATCAAGAATAATTAAATGAACATAGGATTTTATCTCTATTTACTTAGAGGAACAGATTCCATCTTGATCAACACCTACCTCCATATATAACTAGTAGGAGCCAACACATGCCCATATACCCATACACAGTACAAGTATGAAAAGCATTATCAAACTCAAACTACCTATATACAAGATAACTGTGCTATCTCAGGTCTAAAGATTATATGCACTGATATGATTTATGATAAAACATTGACAAGAGTAAACTCCATGTGCTTGTCATAAGTGTCACTGGTTCGGCTTACTTATCATTTATAAGTGCCTATCATGTTTGTCATATGGCATGAGACTCACCATTCTATCTTATTTATATCTCATATAAATAACTTGGGAACAAACATGAATATAGTCTTTCTGGATAAGTCATGTCCTTATTATGAAGCATCCTCGATTGTGAACCTGTTTATGATACTTTGTACTAGAAATACTATCACTCATATTCTTAACAACTTAAGAATAGAATTTCTAATAAAATATCAATGGACCTTTTCTATTACACATAAATATCTTATGAAAAAGGAAAAGTGGAAATGCCTTTTATTAATAAAAACATGTACAAGATATATACTAAATGATATGCTCTAGGGCATACTATTAACAACAAAATCCCAATTCTAGCTGGAGTTATGGTTAATGTCAAACTCCATATGCTATGAATATTATGTTCTCTTTTAATTCTAATTCTTGATTAATCAGACTTTCTTAGCAGAAACTATTTTCCGACTAAGTCTATATGTCCTGTCTAGGAACTTGAATCATCAAGAACAATTAAATGAACATACGATCTTATCCCTATTTACTTAGGGTAACAGATCCCATTTTGATCAACACCTATCTCTATATATAACTAGTAGGAGCCAACACATGCCCATATACCCACACACAGTATTAGTATGAAAGCAGTATCAAACTCAAACCGCTTATATACAAGATAACTGTGTTATCTCAGTTTTAAAGATTATATGCACTAATATGATATATGACAATGCATTAACAAGAGTAAACTCCACGTGCTTATCAAAAGTGTCACTGGTTTGGCCTTGTGTTATTGAATTTGAAGGAAGTTGGGATATACACTTGCCTTTGATTGAATTTGTTTATAATAATAGCTACCAATCAAGCATTGGGATGAAGTGGATGAAAAAAAAGTTGATTGAGGAGAAAATCAGAATCATTCGGGACAGACTAAAAGCTGCATATGACCGACAGAAGTTGTATGTGGATTTAAAGACACGAGACATTGAATATAATGTTGGTGATAAGGTGTTTTTGAAGGTTTTTCCATGTAAAAAGATCATCAAGTTTGGGAGAAAAGGGAAATTCAGTCCTTGCTTCATAGGACCATATGAGATTCTAGAAAGAGTGGGTCCATTGACATATAGACTTGCCTTGCCTCCATAGTTGGATAAGATCCATAATGTATTTCATGTGTCCATGCTTCGAAGGTATAAGCAGAATAAAAATCGGTATTATTGAAAAAGATGGATTATAACCTGATGAATGGCATTTTGGTCAATTCACTTGAAGAGTTGACTTTTAATCTAAATATCAATTAAAGTAAGTGAGATTAATGCATTAGAATGGAATTTAATTAAGTGAAAGAAGTATAAAAATTAATGAGGGACATAAATGACATATTTAAAATTGTGATAATAACAATTAAAATTATAATTATAATATTGAGATATTTTATAATATGACAAAAATTTACTTATAAAAGATAAAAATTCATTTTATTACATCACTCTCATCTTCTTCTTCCTCCTTATGTGCCGCCCCTCACTCTCTCTCTAAGACTACCATTTTTGCTTCAAGTCAAGCTTCCAAACCCTTCATTTTTCCCACAATTACCATAAGAAATCGAGAAAACCCAAAATCAAGCGTTAAATTGAAGAAAGCTAACAAGAAATCAAAGTGATTTGGGAGATTTGTGAAGATAGAAAGTTGACCAATTGATGTAAGTGAAGATTTAAGTTTAATTAGTAATAAATTTGTGAAATTTAAGTTTTATTGTAGAAATTATCATGGAAACTGATGGAAAATATGTATGATTTGAAGAAAGGAATGTTGGCCAAGGGTTATGGAGTTAAGAGTTTTGTATTTTAATGTAATCAAGTTGATTCTTAGGGTTGATATGAAGTAGTAAATATGATTATTAATTTAAATTGACTGAATTGGAAGATGGAAGTTAGGGTTTCTTTTATGCAATTAGGGTTTTTGTGGTATGGAGCTTAATTAATATTAATATGGTTATATTATAACTATTGGATGTGCACTTGGTGAGAAACAATAATGAATTAGAAAAGAAAGTAAGTGAATTGATGTGATACCCTAAGTACTGAATTTGGACAGCTTGAGTCCAGTGGGATTAAATGCTCATAACTTGAGCTACATAACTCCAATTGAGGTGAAATTAATGGGAAAGAAAACCTAAGACAAAATGCTAAAACTTTTATGTAGAACACTTACCTTGAAAATGGCCAGAAGATAACTTAATTAGGGCTAGAATCCGGCAATGCAAACCTAGAATTTGGAAAATTGACGAAGTAAATAGTATGTACTTAATTGAGCATAACTCACTCTACAAACTCCAAATTGAGTAATTCTTGAACCTGTATAATCCTGAGACGTAGGGGAATAATTCATATAAAGACCATGAAGCCAAATTATGACTAGAACCTACCCAAATTTGCTAGACAAAGTAAGTCTAGAAATCTATCTGGATTCTGGAATAGCCCTAGAAACTTGAGAAATTATCACATGAACAGTTTTGGCAAAATGACCTTAATGTAAGTTAAACAAATGCAAATTGTATGATTCCAAAGCTAAAATTACCATAAGACATAGAACTATAACTTTCTTATTTTGACCTAGACCCAAATGTGAGGGTAAATTGGTTGAAATGTTAGAGAAATTTAGAACATCAAAATTGGAATTTCCTGCAACTCAGTAATTCTACCCTGTGACCTCCGGGTAGTAAATAGAGCATAACTTTCTTTGTAAATCTCCAATTGAGGTACTAAAAAATGATATGGAAACTTAAGACAAAGGTCTAAAACTTTGTTTTAGAGACCTGGTATAAATTCTATGAGTAAAGTACTTAAATTGTGAGTGCAAATTCTGGTGAAAATCTGAAAAACTTGTGAATTGCAAGGTAAGACACCCAGGAGCAGTACCTAGTATTTTAACCATAACTGATGATCTAAACTTCCAAATTAAGTGATTCAAAATGATAATTAAAGCTAAGACATAGATAAATAACTTTCATGAAGATCACTTTAACAAATTATGATTGAAACTAGGTTGAAATTGAGTTCTAGAGACATGTTCAATTGCTGGCCTGCAGTTGAGAATAGTTAGAATGTGTAGCTATCTTAGAAATTCAATAGCAATTTAATTGATTAGCTATTAGTGGAAGTTATAATGACTATTGAAACTTTTGAAATTGTGTATTTTCAGTGGAGAGGAGAACTTTGGAGTAAAATGTCACACCTTACCCCTCTGTAAGGCATAACATGATCCCGTAATATACCTAATGAATTATCGACTCCGTCTACCGATAATCCATTAAATACACTATAAGGGATTTTAAAACAATTTTCTTGCTTTTTAAAAGTGGTGAGCATTTCTAACAAGTATTAAAAATATTTAATTGAAGTTCAAAAATTAAGTTAAATTTTTGTCCAAATTTCAACAGAGTGCAGACTGCATTTAATAAAACCAAAAATTTTTACCTGTAGAAAACACTTCAAAATATTTGACTTCATCAAAAACAACCACCAATACAACTCAATTCAGCACAAATTTACTCCATCTCCACAGTTCAATGCAAATTTCCACAATTCATAATTCTCAACTCAAATATTTTCAAAAATAATATTGAATAATTTCATTTACATTCCATTAAAGAAAATTTGATTTATATTCATCAGTCTAAATTTACATAAAAAAATCTAAAATAATATTATTACAAGTTCTGTACAACTGCTCAAGACTAATTTACAACATGTACATACAGTCATAAACATTAAAATAAATATGTATAATAAGGATATAATGTTATACCCGATAAATCTCAAAGGCAATGCTGTAGTCCTCAGTAGCTCACTCGGCTGCTCTACTAGTCTCTCTACCTGCGATAGCAATAAAAAGCCATCGCTGAGTACAATGACTCAGTGGTGCACAACATACTAGAAATACAAATTTATCCATAAATTAAATCACACTTATCCAAATAGGGTACTAAAAATGTATACAGATGCAAAACACAATTTAAAATTTTAGTTAAATAATTTTTCACTTCAAAAGTCATAAAATAAATTTTATATAAAAACACACAGTCATATCATGCCATTAATATATTGTTCATCTCAATAGCCAGAGGCTTATGAGGAATACCAAAGCTAGCTAACTCAATCTATGTGTGACACCCCTGAACCTATAGAAAACACTTCCAATAATTTTCTCAACCCACAACTCCAATTAATCATCATTTCTCAATAAATTTCTCATCAAATTCTCAATAATTCCTCAATTTGTCATTCATTCATTTCATATCAAAATCATACTCAGATTTTGAATAAATGCTCAAATTTTATCTATAAACACAAATTTACAGATAATCACATTAATACAAAATTACATTACATAAGTTTTAAATATACATAATAAAATAAAAGTTTAATTACAAAGTTTAACGAAAATTACAAAATACAAAATGGGACCTAGTGTCCTACCAATGCTGTAGCCTGAGAGGTGACTCTGACTCTATGCAGATCTGTGGCCTCACCAAGTCTGTGGTCTACTGGGCTCTCTATCAGTCTCTCCAGAACCTACGCGTGGCAAAAGCAATGTGCTAAGCAATACTACTTAGTGGTGCCAATAATAAAATAAAAAGAACTAAAATAGAACAAGCATGTAGAGTGTATGCAGGTTTTTATATACGGACAATTTCTGGTACTTAATTGTAGTATTATTAATTTTTTACTGTTCATATCAATTATTAAAATAAATTTATCAACTTCCATTTTTGGTTGCCCACGTAATCTATACTGGATGACTGGACTTGATAAATGGGTAAACTGACACTGGGTAGCAAGTACCTCGGGCCATCACACCATTGGTCACAAGGTGTCTCCCGGTGTGCAACAGAACAACTAATGAGCTGTAATAAATATTAGGCACAATGCCAATATCAAAACAATATCAAAATGGCTAAAAGCCATAAAATCACCGAAGGCCACTTAAGCCATAAATCACAGAATGACGTGATTTCATATGCAATACTGCTATCTAAACCCTATTGGCATGCCAACCTATCCAACCCAATCTTACTGGGTTTACTAGGGCATATTACAAAATTCTTGATTAATTTTTTTTGTTTAAATGTAAGATTACTATTCATTTTACCATTTAAGTCAAAATATTGACTTTCTCATATATAATAGTTACATGAGTTCTAATCACATGAAATTACCACATTTTGGTTCCCAAAAGTGTTGTCATTAGTTGCCAATCAATGCTTCAAACCAATAGGAAATAAATAAAAAATTTTAGTTTTAGGTACTAGAGTTTAATATTCCATTAGGCAATTCTACAGTGAGAATTTGGCCAAATGTTCTTAATCAAAGTTGTTCTTTATTGTGTCTTCTTTAATTCCCTTTTTGAATCACTCCATTTGTAGTTTTCTAGCTCAAGATATGTCGATTTGAAAAAGGCTGGCCGGATTAGTATCTGCCCAGAATTTCTGGGCAGAATCCCATTCTGCTAGATTTGGTAGCTCAATTTTGGCCAACAATTTCATTCAGTTAAGTCTAGAATTAGAGTTTGTGTTCTACATAAAAGTTGTTCCAAATTGTCTAAGCTTTTCATTTATAAAAATTTCAGGTCAATTGGACCTTTCTACACTGAGTTATGACCAAATGAATGAACACTGTTTATTTTGTCTTTTGCCTAAGCAGATTGTGTATTACCCAGATTTGGTAAATTTTTAGGTCAGTCTATTGTGGTTTTCTGGGTAGGGTTCCTTCATCAAAGTTGTGCCATTATGTATCTAATTTCATTTTTAATTGGCCTTGCACCAATTGAACCTACACAACTCTAGTTATAGCAGCCCAAACTTACTAGACTCACATCCAGCCCTATAGGTCACTCAAGGCAGCACATCTAACCTCAATTCCCATGGCACAAATCACTTCATTTCCTAATCAAACATAACGAAATGGTCACTAATTGACCATTAGAACTTCCTTTCACCAATACATGAGCAAAATCCCAAATTTGGTGTCCCAAACCCTAACTCCAACAACTTCAATTCTCCATGTACATGTAATCAATGAATTAAGACATCAAATTCATGTTCAATGGTAGCCATGTACAACTATAATTCAATCTAATCAATGAAACCCTAATATACCCTATCTTAAAAATTTAATCTAATCAAAACTATCTTAAAAATTTTCTCAACATTACTTTGTAATCCAAACACACACAATTTATTTTTTTTCCAATAGATTAGATCAAAAGCATATTGTTCTTTTCAATAATAATTTTAATACAAATAAGTCACAATTTAATATCACAATTCATTCAAAACAATTTACAGAAGAAAATTTATAGAAATTTTTATGTTGTGCATAAACCTTGTGCAAGTCGCCTCGAGGCTTTGACTCGATGTTTCCTTTCCTTTCTCCATATTCTTCTCAACTAAAACACACAATTTGCAGTGTTTCAGTATCACAACTTATAATAAATCCAATAAATAAATTCATGTCTACTTAATTCTAATCTTAATATGCTTAAAATCATGTTCTTAAAAATTTGCATTTCGAGTTACTATTCATGGTACTATTCAAGTCAAAATGTTGACTTTCTCATGCTTAATAAGTATGTGAATTCCAATTACACCCACATACTACATTTTGGGTGCCTAATTTGTTGGTTTTGGTTGCCCCTTCAATTTTTTAGGTCTCTTAATGACAATTTCAAATTTTCTGTTTTTGCGCCATATTTTGCACTGTTCCATTGGTCTGGTTACTGTGATAATTTGGCTAAGTGTCATTCATCAAAGTTGTTCCTTATTGTCTTATCTTTATTTTCCTTTTTGATAACTCCATTTGGAGTTTTTTAGCCCAAGATATGGCCATTTGACTAAGACTGGACGGATTGGTTTTTAACCCAGAATTCTGGGCATGTTTAGGTTCTAGCAGTTTTGGACAAATAATTACGGGTGGCATAATGACTTGGTCACGGGCAGAATTTGGGTTGGTTTTCTTCATGAAAGTTGCAGTGCTATGTCATACCTTTCCAATTCCACAAAAATCAGGTCATTTTGACCTGTCTAGACCAAGTTATGGCCAAATCGGGAATACAACCCGAAGCGGGGCATTTTGGTCATTTGAGAACTAGAGTTGCCTTTTGACCTCAATGTCCATTAAAAAAAAATGGTATTATACTTTGGAAATGCCATGAAAATAAGAAATTATACACACCATGTAATTAAAGGAAGTTTGGGGGGATTAATTGAAATATTACTAAGTTTATTTATTAAATTATTAAACTATACTTAGTGGAACTTAGTGGAGGATTAATGGGACCATATAACAACTTAAGGACAGATTTTCTTTCCCACTAACAACTTCACCTTCAACCTCACTCTCACTTGCCGAAATTGATCCTCCCATTTCCACCATTGCCGCCCATGCAAAAGCTCCATTGGTGCATGATCAAGCCATGATTTCTTGCAAGTTTCTTCATTAAACTTGGTCTACACTTCATGGGAAATACATAGGTAGCAAAAAGGAGAGAATATATCAAGGTTTAGCAAGCTCCAAAATAAGGTTAGTGCTAGTTTTCCTTACCTCACTTGATTAAACTTTATGCTAAGGTTGAGATGAGTTGAATGGTGAAGAAATTGGAAGGTTTTAATGGGTTATTGATGTGTGCAAGTTTTGAAAGCCATGAAAGCTTGATGTGTTTGAGTTTTTCTTACCTCTAATGGATGGGAATTAAGGTTGATTAACTCAAATGAAAGTTATAGTAGGTTAATGCCCAAGTATGTGTATGTTAGTGCTTGAATTAAGGGTTTAAAAATGGGACTTTGATACTTTAGTAAACTGCCATGTTTGGTAGCCTTTAATCTCATGAAATTGTGTGTGAGCTAATGAAATTTATTGATGAAATATGATGGTGTTGAATTGTGGGCAGTTTGTGTAATTGCCATGGAAGTGTATGTGTAATATAGGTGTTGATGTATATTGAATTTGGGTTAAAGTAAATGTTGAACGTTAATGGTGCATTGTGTGCATTGGACACTTGAGTGTTCTGCCCAAAATGCTTTATTGGAATTGTGTTGAATATGTATAGAAGTTCCATGAATGAATATTGAAGTATTGGAAGGAGGAGGATTGTCAAATTGGAAGTGTTATTTTCATGTGCACGTTGTGTGTTATTGGCAGTACCTAAATTAGGTTATAAGTGCAAAATTGTGAACCCAATTGGTATGAGGCCAATGATAAGTGAAACTAGACACAAAATAGGCCAACTTTCATGTAGAAATGTTGCCAAAATTCTGCTTAGAAAGTGATCTTAAAAATGACCAAATCTGGAATTGCAACCTTGCAAAACAAGATTTTTGACCATATGAACAGTAGTCACTAAGATAACCATAACTCACTCAAAACAGGTCCAAATGACCTGAAATTTTTATCATGGAAAGATCAGACATAGAGCTACAATTATTATGAAGACACCAAAGCCTAGAAATGACCAGAACAAAGTAAAATTACTTGCCCAAATTTGGGTACCAAAACTGCCAGAACTGAATGTGACCTAAAATTGACCAAATTTTGCACTAAAGATGCAATCTATCCATCTTTAGTAAATTGACCATATCTTGGTCTATACAACTCAGAATGACCTGAAATTTGTGCCAAAAGTTCAATAAGAGATAGAGCTACAATTTTGCTTTTTTGATCAGAAGCTAAAAACCAAGAGAAACAGGACATTAAGCTAGACTAATATAGCATACTAAAACTGAAAATTTGACATTTACCTACAATGAAGCTTGAAGTAAATTGGCAATGAATGCCAACTTGTGAAAAGGGTAAATTGCATTATATTGGCAGCATATTGAATTACAAAATGTAACATGTTGATGTTAGAATTAACTTATCCATATTACCTAATAGGTCAACATTTACATTGACTTGTGAATTACATGATAACTAGCAAACTCAAAAAAATGAAGAATTAAACAATTGATTTGTAATGTGCCCTAGTTTGCCTAGTTGACTAGTTTGGATAGGTTGGCATGCCAATAGGATTCTGACAGCTATTTTGTAAATTGCTTTATGCCATACTATGTTTTTACGGCTTATTATGCCGCACTGTGACTTTAATAGCCTACGGCTATATGTATTGTGTTATTATACTTGGTTTATCACCGGATTGATTATATGGCTTTTTAGCCACACTGTTTGCACACTGGGAGACACTTTGTAACCGATGGTGTGAATGCCCGAGGTACTAGGTACCCAGTGCCAGTATATCCATTTATCCAGTCTGGTCAGTGTATAGGCTACACAAGTAAATAATTTAAGCACTATTAAATTCAAATAGCTAAATCCAGTCTACTGACATATAGCACCCCCAAAATTAGCAAAAATGGAAATGTTAGCAAATAAAAATATAAACAGCAACTGCAAAGAATATTAATGTCATAAATTCATAAATAATTCATTTATTTTATTTTAGTGTATATTTCTTTATATTTGGCACCACTAAGCAGAATTGCTTAGCGCATTGCTTTTGCTATGCGTAGGTATTGGAGACACAGCTGGAGAGCCCAGCAGACCTACGATCAGGTGAGACATCAGATTTGCATAGGAGTCCAGAGTCATCTGCACTACACTGCATACATGGTAGGATTTAGGATCTTGTGTAATGACAATCAGTTGTATTTTGACATTTTGTTATGTAATTTTGTATATTCTAAAACTTTAAGGTTTGTAATAACTTGTACATATTAAACTCCTATGGAGAGTGTTTAGATGAATGTAAATTATGATGGATTGTATTTTGAAACTATGAAATTTTGAAACTGAAAAATGATTTGGAAGGTTGAGATTATCATATTGAATTATTTTTAACAGGTTTCGAAGGACAGTTTGTTCGAAATACAGACAACACCTTGCTGGATTTTTATTACTAATTTTAAAACACTGATTTTATTAAAGTATGAAAATAAAACCAGTATGATATGAACTTTTCATAAAAGACTTTTGTAAATCAAAATTGAGTTTAGAAAATGAGATAATCACAGACTAGGTGTTCTGGCACGCCGTGTAGCACGCCTTGCTCGGCTACACTATAGACGGGTGAGGGGTGTTACATTTAGTGGTATCAGAGCCAGGTTTAGGTGTTTCTGGACCTAGATAGATTGCATATCATGCATTAAATTGTAAGTGTTTAGATGACTCTAATGCAGATCTTTTGATTTGTTATTTTGATCAGAATATGGACTCCACATTGCATAGAGCAGTCGATGAGGAAGTGGAGAGTCATGCTCCATCTATGATGGAACTAGGAGACAGGAGGGAACCTACTCCACCCAAACTAGATGCAACAGCCACATGTTAACAAATGGCTGAATTCTTTAGACAGATGGCAGGAGTTATGCCACCACCACCACCTGCACATCAAAAATCTCATATGGAGAAACTCAGGAAGTTCGGAGTAGTGGATTTTATGGGCAAAAGGGAAGATGATTCAGTCACAGCTGAAAACTGGTTGGATAGAACTGGAAGAGTCTTGAAACAACTTCACTGTACTCCAGAGCAGAATTTGGAAGATGCTGTATCACTAGTACAAGATTATGCATACCAATGGTGGGATACAGTAACTAGTGAGGTGCCACCATAACAAATAACCTGGGATTTCTTTTTCACTAAGTTCAGAAAGAAGTATGTGGGCAATATATACCTAGAAGAGAATAGAAGGGAATTCATTACCCTACACCAGAGACAGCTGACAATGGCTGAATATAAAAGAGAATTTATCAGACTAAGCTGCTATGGGCAGGAAATAGTCCCTAATGAGGCCGAGATATGCAAGAGATTTGAGGAAGGTCTCAATGATAACATTAAAGTAATGATTACAGCCTTGGGTATTACAGAGTTTGACAAGTTAGTGGAAGCCACACTGAAGGTTGAAAAAGTTAGAATAAATGAGTATAACAGAAGGGACAGACAGCATAAAAGAGGTCAAGGTCAGACTAGTACATCTTCTGCCCCTAGTAAGAAATTCAGAGGTTCACCTACTCAGAGTTTCAGTAGAGCACCAAGTCAGGGTTAGTCACAGAGGCCCAAATCTCAGTTTGCACTGAGGAGAGGCCAGTCCACCCTTTAGTGGCTAGCTTTCCAGGGATAGGGTTCAAGGGACTAGCCCCAACAGTATCTGTTGCTTGCCCAAATTGCCAAAATTGGCATAAGGGAAAATGTTGGAGGATGATAGGTGCTTGTTTACAGTGTAGGTCTATAGACCACCTAATCCGAGATTGTCCGCACAGAACTGCTATGTGACACCCCTTACCCGTCTACAGTATATCCAAGTAAGTTATGTCACACGGTGTACCGGAACACTATTTTTTCTTAATTAATTTTTATCATAGTTTTGAATATAACTTGTGAAATATAATTCATTTAAGTCATTTATTGAAATTATAATTTCTTTGAGGTTCCAAAAATTTTATAGAAAATCTGGCAAAGTACCGGCTAAAAATGGAGAAAACAGTTCTTCGGAACCTGTGAAAAGCACTTCCAAAATCATTTCCAAACAATCCCAACTCCATTTCATCAACAAAGGCTCAATATGATTTTCAACAACTTTTCCATTACTCAAACATTCATTTCTCATGGTACTCATATACAAACAATAAATAAATACTCAAATTTTCCATTCATAACCACAATTTTCATTATTTACATGAACATCAAAATACATTACATAAGTTTCAATTATACAAAAGGAAATAAAAGTAAATTACAAAATACCAAAATGAAACCTAGTGTCCTACCAATGCACTGTGGATGGTGAGGTGACACGGACACTATACAGAACTGTAGGAGGTCTCACCCAGCCTGTGGTCTACTGGGCTCTCGGTCAGTATCTCCAGAACCTACGCGTGGCAAAAGCAACGCGCTAAGCAATAATGCTTAGTGGTGCAATAATAAAATAAAAGGAAATAACAGAAAATAAATATGTATTGAATGTATCGATGTCTTACTTGTTTTGTACTTGTTATATTCATTATTTCATTAAATTTATCCACTTTCATTTTTTTTTTTGGTTGCCCAAGTAACCTATACTGGATTGGATAAATGGGTAAACTGGCACTGGGCATCTAGTACCTCGGGCCGTCACACCATCGGTCACATATGCATCTCCCGGTGTGCAACAGAACAGCTAATAAACTGTAATGACAATAGGCACAAGGCCAAATATCAACACAATGTCAGAATGGCTAAAAGCCATGAAATCACAGAATGGCATAATGCCATGTGCGATCGCTAACTGAACCCTATTGGCATGCCAAACTATCCAAACCAATCTTTTTAGGTATACTAGGGCATTTGATACTTTTGAATTCTTCAATTTTTGAATTTCAAGTTTTGGTGTCACTATTCACTTCACTAGTCAACAAAAATGTTGACTTTTGCATAGAAAATAGGTACATTGGTTTTAACACTCCCAATGTACCACATTTTGCATTCAAAACTTGTTGGAATTAATCACCAATACCATTTCTAAGCTTAAAACTAAGGGAGCAGAATTTTTAATTTTTGTACCATAAATTTACTGTTCCATTAGATACTGTTGCAATGGGAATTTGAGAAAGTGATAAACATGAAAGTTGTTCCTTATTTTGTCTAGTTGAATTTCTTTTTTGAATCACTTCATTTGGAGTTTTTTAGCTCCAGTTATGGTCCAAAAACCACAGCTGGACAGATTGAAAAATTGCAGAACTGACCATATCTACAGTGCAGTGAACAGTGACTGCAACTGCCTTGTTGGATAGGTTCTGGTCATAATTTGGGGTAGGTTTGTTCATGAAAGTTGTTGGTATATATCTTAACTTGTTGCTGTAAAAATTTCAGGTCAATTGGGCTATTCTAAAATGAGTTATGGCCAAATGAACTATTACTATTCATTTGGTCATTCTGCAAAATCTGGTTGCAGGACATCCGGATTGGGGCCAGTTTTTGGTCCACTTGCTTTGGTCTTTTAGGCATGGTTTCTTCACCAAAATTGTGCCATTATGTGTCTAGTTTCATGTCCAGTTGGCCAAACACTAATTGAACCTACACAGCCAAAGTTATGGCTGTCCAAGCAGGCTGGACTCACAGCCACCCTGCTGGTTACACTAGGCAGCATACCAAATCAGTTTGCAATGCCATAATTCACTTCAAGTTGTGGTCAACTTCCCTCAAATGGTCACTAATTCACCACTAAAATATTCATTTACCATTACATAAGTAAAGTCCAAGTTTCTCTCCCAAAACCCTAATTTCCCATTTCATTTCACACCACACACCTTAGTTAAACACTTTCATTCATTACATATATATATATATATATATATATATATATACACTTTAAACACCCTCTCTAGTCCACTCTAAGCCCATCAAAATAATCAAAATCATGACCCTCACTAGGCTGCCAAATTCCATGGGGTACATATACCTAAGTTTTACTTCATTTAAGTTACACTTTCATACTCATTTTAAGTCCCTAACATGGAATAAGAGAGATATATACATAAATAAGCACTAACCTTGAATGGGGCAGAATTTTCTGAAGCTTAAACTTCACTTTCTTTCCTTTTCTAGGCTGCCAAACACTTTAGCAAGGTTGGGTGACCAATTTTAGTGAAGGGACCTAAGGGTTTTGGGGTAAGAAATCAAAGGTTTTAAGGTATAAGAGAATAAAAGCTATGGAGGAAAAGGGAGGGGATTTTCGGCTGGCTGAAGAAGAAGAAGAAGACCAGAATTTTTTTGATCCATTTTGACTCTTTTAAGTGATTTAAGAAGGCTTCTTAAATTTTGATTGGTTGGGGGTATGTTAATGACATCATGTGATGTCATTATTCTTAATTTCTTTCATTTTTCTTTTCTTTTCTTTTCTACTCATTTCCAATTCAATTTTCAATAATATTTATTCATATTTTAGATCATGATAATTATTTACTTAACTGGACAAGTCGGCCAAAAATCGTCTCTGAAGGCGAAATGACCAAAATGCCCTCCGTTTGGCTTAACGGGTCAAAATTGTCTGTACCAATTGAAAAATTTTTCTAAATATTTTCCTGGCATTCCAATACCATAGGAACCTCAATGACCCTTCTCTGGAGTCCCAAAAATTATTTTATGAATTTTTCCCCGGGTTTAGGGCTCCTAGTTGCGAGAACCGCAACTTCCTTCTGGGTCACCCATCGCTTGGGCACCGGCTCATTTAACTTGGTTGTATTTTATTTCTAAAATTTTTACTAAATTTTTCTTATTAATATTTGAGTTAATTATGGTTTCCCACTTTTGTTTAAATATTTTTCCGAACGTTCTAGCTGTCCGGACCGACACCGGCCACCGGAACAGTAGAATGTACGGAGTTGCTACCGGGAGGGTGTTACAACTCTTCCCCTCTAATTTAAATTTCGTCCTCGAAATTTACCTGATGCAAACAGTTGAGGGAACTGTTGCCTCATCGTCTCTTCACTTTCCCAAGTTGCCTCCTCGGTGTTGTGCTGCCTCCAAAGCACTTTCACCAGTGGAATCTGCTTATTCCTCAATTCTTTCACTTCCCGAGCCAGAATCCGTATGGGTTCTTCTTCATATGTCAAATCCGGTTGTACTTCAATTTCTTCCATGGAGATGACATGTGAAGGATCTGAGCGGTATCTTCTTAGCATAGACACTTGGAACACATGTGGATCTTGTCCAGCTCTGGTGGTAAAGCTAGCCTATAGGCCACTGGACCCACACGTTCAATGACTTCATATGGGCCAATGAACCTAGGGCTTAACTTTCCTTTTCTTCCAAACCTCAGTACCTTCTTCCACGGTGACACCTTGAGGAACACTTTGTCGCCAACCGCATATTCTATTTCTTTTCTCTTCAGGTCGGCATAAGATTTACATGCATGCGAGGCAACCTTCAGATTGGCTTTGATTAGTTTTACTTTCTCCTCAGTCTGTTTCACCAGGTCTGGCCCTACTAGTTTATCTTCGCTCAATTCAGTCCAGCACACTGGAGTTCAACATTTTCTCCCATACAGTGCTTCATACGGTGCCATTTGAATGCTAGCTTGGTAGCTATTATTGTATGCAAATTCTGCCAGTGGGAGGTATCTATCCCAACTTCCCTCCAACTCAATGACGCAACTCCTCAGCATATCCTCAAGGACCTGACATATATTTCGTGTTATTATTATCATTTTAGTTCAATAATTGTATTAATTCCATTGGTTTCGATTGTTTACCTGGATTACTCTTTCTGATTGCCCATCCGTCTGAGGATGGAAAGCTGTGCTGAAGTGGAGTTGTGTACCCAAGGATTCATGCAACTTCTTCCAAAATCTCGATATAAACCTTGGGTCTCGATCAGATATGATGGAAAGTGGAATTCCATGCAGTCTCACTATCTCACTGATATACAATTCTGCTAACTTCTCCAGTGAGTAGTCAGTCCTAACTAGCAGAAAGTGTGCTGACTTTGTCAATCTATCCACTATCACCCATACTGCATCATGTTTCTTCTGGGTGAGAGGTAGACCACTTACAAAATCCATGGTGACCCGATCCCATTTCCATTCAGGTATGCGTATAGGCTGTAGCAAACCCGATGGAACTTGATGTTCTGCCTTGACTTGCTGACATGTCAAGCATTTAGTCACATAGTCAGCTATGTCCTTCTTCATACCAGGCCACCAATACTGAAGCTTCAGATCATGATACATCTTTGTACTTCCTGGGTGCATAGCATATACACTAGTGTGTGCCTCTTTTAGAATACTGGACTTCAATTCCCCATCATCTGGTACACACAGTCTTCCTTTGTAGTACAGACACCCATCTGCTTTCACCTCATAGTCAGTTGCTTTTCCCTCTGAGATTTTGCTCATAATAGCCATTAACTTTTCATCTACCTTTTGCCCACCTAAAATCTGCTGTAGCAAGTTTGGCCTTACTTGCAACTCAGCCAAAATAGATCCATCTCGAACTAAAGATAGACGGGCATTCAATGATCTCAAAGCTGTGATGGACTTTCTGCTCAAAGCATCAGCAACTACATTTGCCTTCCCAGGATGGTAGTCAATTACACAATCATAGTCCTTCAGGAACTCAATCCATCGTCTCTGTCTAAGGTTGAGCTCCTTCTGGGTTGGCAAGTATTTTAGGCTTTTGTGGTCCGTGTAAATGTAGCACTTTTCACCATATAAGTAATGCCTCCATATCTTCAGTGTGAAGATAATTGCTGCAAGCTCTAGATCATGGGTAGGGTAATTCTGTTCATGTGGCCTTAGCTGTCTGGAAGCATAAGCGACCACCTTCCCCTCTTGCATCAATACACACCCTAACCCATTATGAGAGGCATCACTGTAGACCACAAAGTCCTTTCCTGACATTGGCTGTGTTAACACTGGTGCCTCTGTCAACATAGCCTTCAACTTCTCAAAACTAGCCTGACACTTGTCATTCCAGTTAAATCTGACATTCTTGTGTAACAACTTGGTCATTAGAGCAGCTATTAAGGAAAACCCCTTCACAAATCTCCTGTAATACCTAGCTAGCCCCAAGAAGCTTCTGACCTCAGTTGTATTTCTGGGAGGCTTCCATTCCATCACTGCTTCTATTTTCTTGGGATCCACCCTAATCCCATCAGCTGACACTATGTGTCCAAGGAATGCAATCTCATTCAACCAGAAGTCACACTTGGACAACTTAGCATACAGCTTCTTTTCTCTCAGGGTTTACAAAATAATCCTCAAATGCTCATCATGTTCTTCCCTGGTCTTGGAATACACCAGAATATCATCAATAAAGACCACTACGAACCGATCTAGGTATGGATGAAAGATACGGTTCATAAGGTCCATAAATGCCGCTGGTGCATTTGTTAGGCCAAAGGGCATCACCAGAAACTCATAATGCCCATACCGGGTCCTGAATGCAGTCTTTGGCACATCTACATCCTTCACCCTCAACTGATGATACCCTGATCTGAGATCAATCTTAGAAAATACTCCTGCTCCCTTCAACTGATCAAACAGATCATCAATTCTAGGCAACGGATATTTGTTCTTCACAGTCACTTTATTCAACTGCCGGTAATTGATACATAGCCTCAAAGTCCCATCCTTTTTCGTTACAAACAGCACTGGAGCTCCCCATGGTGACACACTGGGGCGTATAAACCCCTTATCAAGTAACTCTTGCAACTGAGTTTTCAAATCCCTCAATTCCGTGGGTGCCATCCTATAAGGAGTAATGAAAATGGATGCTGTACCCGGCAGTGTCTCAACAGCAAATTCAACTTCCCTTTCTGGTGGCAAACCGGGCAACTCTTCAGGAAATACCTCTAGGAAGTCTCTTACTGTGGGTATATCACTCAGGTTTGGCTTAGCCTGCCTAGTATCCACCACATGTGCTAGGTAGGCTTCACAGCCTTTTCTCATCATTCTTCTTACAACTGTAGCTGAGATAACATTGGACAGGAAATCTGTCCTTTCACCCACAACAGTGATCTCATTACCCTCAGAAGTTTTCAGAGAAATTCTCTTCAATTTGCAATCAACTATTGCCAGATGACATGACAACCAGTCCATTCCCAAAATCACGTCAAACTCGTGGAAGGGCAACTCAATCAGGTCTGCCAAAAATTCATACCCCTGAATCCTTAACGGGCAACCCTTGTATACTTTGTTCACCACTACACTGTGGCCCAATGGATTAGTGACCAGAATGTCTTGGTCACTCTCCCCTACTAGTATCCCCCTTTCTACGGGTAGGTTCATGCAGATGTATGAATGAGTGGATCCTGGATCCACTAATGCATGCACAGATGTATTGTAGAGGGAGAACGTACCCCTTATGACGTCCGGGGCATCTTGCTCCTCCTGAGCTCTCATGGCATAAGCTCTGGCAGGTGGTCTGTTATCAGGCCTCTCTGCTGGCTCAGATGCAGGCCTCTGTGATGGTCCCACTGCGTCAGATTTGCCAGATTTCCTACCCCTTTGTGGTGCAGGAGCAGGTCTGTCTGCTTGTGTTGGAGCAGCTGTAGTAGTTCTGCGTGGACAGTTCTTCAACTGATGCTCTGTTGACCCACACCTTAAGCAGGCACCAGTCACTCTCTAACACTCTCCCTTATGCCATTTCAAACAATGTGGACATGCAGAAGATGCTAGGGCTGGTCCCCTGAACCCCATCCCTGGAGAGCTGCCCACTGATGGTGTGGACTGACGTCTCCTAGGGGTAAACTATGGCCTGGGCCCCTGAGACTGACCCTGACCTTGTGGTTGACCTAAACTCTGTGCAGGTGGACCCTTGAACTTCTTCCCAAATGCAGGAGATGAACTAGACTGACCTGGGCCCCTCTTCTGCTGTCTCTCTCTTCTGGTCTGCTCACTTATTCTAACCTTTTTAACCTTTATTGCAGCTTCCACTAACTTGGTGAAGTATGTGATTCCCAAGGCAGTGATCATGATCTTTATATTGTCATTTAATCCTTCTTCAAATCTCTTACACCTTTCGGCCTCATTAGGGACTATCTCCTTTCCATAGCGGCTCAATCTGACGAATTTCTTCTCATACTCGGCCACTGACAGCTGTCTCTGCCTCAGATTAATGAACTCTCTTCTTCTCTCTTCTAGGTATACACTACCCACATATTTCTTCTTAAATTTGGAGAGGAAGAAGTCCCAAGTTATAACTTTTGGCTGCACTTCACTGGATACCATGTCCCACCATTCATATGCATCATCTTGCAATAGAAATACAGCAGCCTCTAAATTTTGCTCTGGGGTGCAGTGGAGTTGTTTTAAAACTCTGCCTATTCTGTTCAACCAATTCTCAGCTGCAAAAAGAATCATCTTCTCTCTTGCCAAAGAAGTCCACTGCTCTAAACTTTCTCAATTTTTCTAGATGTGATTTTGGTTGTGGTGGTGGTGGTGGTGGTGTTGGCATTACCCCGGCCATTTGTTTGAAGAACTCGGCCATTTGCTGGAACATGGCTTGTGGAGGCTGAGTAGGCTCTGCTTGAGCTGGCGGAGCAGGTTCTCCCATACCCCCAGTCTTAGCTGCTGCAGGTGGGGCATGACTCTCTACTTCCTCCTCAACTGCCCTCTGAGATGTAGGGTCCATATCCTATTCAAAATAAGAAAGACAAACAGATCTGCATTAGTGTCACCTCGACTCTTACAAATGCAATGCATGGTATGGACTCAATCTAGGCCCAGAAACGCCTAAATCGTGCTCTGATACCACTAAATGTGACACCCTTTACCCATTTACAGTATATCCGAGTAAGTTATGTCACACGATGTACCGGAACACTCTATTTTTTCTTAATTAATTTTTATCATAGTTTTGAATATAACTTGTGAAATATAATTCATTTAAGTCATTTATTGAAATTATAATTTATTTGAGGTTCCGAAAATTTTATAAAAAATCTGGCAGAGTACCGGCTAAAAATGGAGAAAACAGTTCTTCGGAACCTGTGAAAAACACTTCCAAAATCATTTCCAAACAATCCCAACTCCATTTCATCAATAAAGGCTCAATATGATTTTCAACAACATTTCCATTACTCAAACATTCATTTCTCATGGTACTCATATACAAACAATAAATAAATACTCAAATTTTCCATTCATAACTACAATTTTCATTATTTACATGAACATCAAAATACATTACATAAGTTTCAATTATACAAAAGGAAATAAAAGTTAATTACAAAATACCAAAATGAAACCTAGTGTCCTACCAATGCACTGTGGATGATGAGGTGACACGGACACTATGCAGAACTGCAGGAGGTCTCACCTAGCCTGTGGTCTACTGGGCTCTCGGTCAGTATCTCCAGAACCTACGCGTGGCAAAAGCTACGCGCTAAGCAATAATGCTTAGTGGTGTAATAATAAAATAAAAGGAAATAACAGAAAATAAATATGTATTGAATGTATCGATGTCTTACTTGTTTTGTACTTGTTATATTCATTATTTCATTAAATTTATCCACTTTCATTTTTTTTTTGATTGCCCAAGTAACCTATACTAGACGACTGGACTGGATAAACGGGTAAACTGGCACTGGGTATCTAGTTCCTCGGGCCGTCACACCATCGGTCACATATGCATCTCCCGGTGTGGAACAGAACAGCTAATAAACTGTACTGACAATAGGCACAAGGCCAAATATCAACACAATGACAGAATGGCTAAAAGCCATGAAATCACAGAATGGCATAATGCCATGTGCAGTACTGCTAACTGAACCCTATTGGCATGCCAAACTATCCAAACCAATCTTGTTAGGTATACTAGGGCATTCGATACTTTTGAATTCTTCAATTTTTGAATTTCAAGTTTTGGTGTCACTATTCACTTCACTAGTCAACAAAAATGTTGACTTTTGCATAGAAAATAGGTACATTAGTTTTAACACTCCCAATGTACCACATTTTGCATTCAAAACTTGTTGGAATTAATCACCAATACCATTTCTAAGCTTAAAACTAAGGGAGCAAAATTTTTAGTTTTTGTACCCTAACTTTACTGTTCCATTAGTTACTGTTGCAATGGGAATTTGAGAAAGTGATAAACATGAAAGTTGTTCCTTATTTTGTCTAGTTGAATTTCGTTTTTTGAATCACTTCATTTGGAGTTTTGTAGCTCCAGTTATGGTCCAAAAACCACAGCTGGCCGGATTGAAAAATTGCAGAACTGACCATATCTACAGTGCAGTGAACAGTGACTGCAACTGCCTTGTTGGATAGGTTCTGGTCATAATTTGGGGTAGGTTTCTTCATGCAAGTAGTTGGTCTATATCTTAACTTGTTTCTGTAAAAATTTCAGGTCAATTGGGCCATTCTACAATGAGTTATGGCCAAATGAACAATTACTGTTCATTTGGTCATTCTGCAGAATCTGGTTACAGGACATCCGGATTGGGGCCAGTTTTTGGTCCACTTGCTTTGGTCTTTTGGGCATGGTTTCTTCACCAAAATTGTGCCATTATGTGTCTATTTTCATGTCCAATTGGCCAAATACCAATTGAACCTACACAGCCAAAGTTATGGCTGTCCAAGCAGGCTGGACTCACAGCCACCCTGCTGGTTACACTAGGAAGCATACCAAATCAGTTTGCAATGCCATAATTCACTTCAAGTTGTGGTCAACTTCCCTCAAATGGTCACTAATTGACCATTAAAATGTTCATTTACCATTACATAAGCAAAGTCCAAGTTTCTCTCCCAAAACCCTAATTTCCCATTTCATTTCACACCACACACCTTAGTTAAACACTTTCATTCATTACATATATATATATATATATACACTTTAAACACCCTCTGTAGTCCACTCTAAGCCCATCAAAACAATAAAAATCATGACCCTCACTAGGCTGCCAAATTCCATGGGGTACATATACCTAAGTTTTACTTCATTTAAGTTACACTTTCATACTCATTTTAAGTCCCTAACATGGAATAAGAGAGATATATACATAAATAAGCACTAACCTTGAATGGGGCAGAATTTTCTCAAGCTTAAACTTCACTTTCTTTCCTTTTCTAGGCTGCCAAACACTTTAGCAAGATTGGGTGACCAATTTTAGTGAAGGGACCTAAGGGTTTTGGGGTAAGAAATCAAAGGTTTTAAGGTATAAGAGAATAAAAGCTATGGAGGAAAAAGGAGGGGATTTTTGGCTGGCTGAAGAAGAAGAAGAAGACTAGAATTTTTTTGGTCCATTTTGACTCTTTTAAGTGATTTAAGAAGGCTTGTTAAATTTTGATTGGTTGGGGGTATGTTAATGACATCATGTGATGTCATTATTCTTAATTTCTTTCATTTTTCTTTTCTTTTCTTTTCTACTCATTTCCAATTCAATTTTCAACAATATTTATTCATATTTTAGATCATGATAATTATTTACTTAACTTGATAAGTCGGCCAAAAATCGTCTCTGAAGGCAAAATGACCAAAATGCCCTCCGTTTGGCTTAACGGGTCAAAATTGTCTGTACCAATTGAAAAATTTTTCTAAATATTTTCCTGGCATTCCAATACCATAGGAACCTCAATGACCCTTCTCTGGAGTCCCAAAAATTATTTTATGAATTTTTTCCCAAGTCTAGGGCTTCCCCCCGAGTCTAGGAACCTCAATGACCCTTCTCTGGAGTCCCAAAAGTTGCGAGAACCGTAACTTCCCTCTAGGTTGCCCATCGCTTGGGCACCGGCTCATTTAACTTGGTTGTATTTTATTTCTAAAATTTTTACTAAATTTTTCTTATTAATATTTGAGTTAATTATGGTTCCTCACTTTAGTTTAAATATTTTTCCGAACGTTCTAGCTGTCCGGACCGACATCGGTCACCGGAATAGTAGAATGTACGGAGTTGCTACCGGGAGGGTGTTACATGCTACATCCACTCCAGTATCAACTGATAGGCCTGCCCCTCCAACTCCAAGGGGTAGAAAGCCGGGTAAGGCTGAGGCAGCCAGTACTTCACAGAAACCTGTATCAGAGTCTGTGGAGAGAGCAGAAGGTAGAAAACCAGCCAGAGCCTATGCTATAAGGGCACAGGAGGAACAGGATGCTCCAGATGTCATCAAGGGTACGTTCCTCCTCTATAATACTTCTATGCATGCATTAGTGGATCCTGGATCTACTCATTTATATATTTGTATCAAGCTGCCCGTAGAAAAGGGAATACCAGTAGAGGAAAGTGACAAAGACATCCTGGTCACAAATCCGCTAGGCCACAGTGTGGTAGTAAATAAGGTATATAAGGGTTGTGCATTGAAGATTTAAGGGAATGAGTTCTCGGCAGACTTAATCGAACTGCCTTTCCATGAGTTTGACGTGATTTTGGGAATAGACTGGTTATCCCATCATTGGGCAACAGTAGATTGTAAATTGAAGAGAATCTCTCTGAAAACTGTTGAGAACGAAGAAATAACAGCTGTGGATGAAAGGACAGATTTCTTATCTAATGTCATCTCAGCTACAGTTGCAAGGAGATGGTTGAGAAAAGGGTGTGAAGCCTATCTGGCACATGTGGTTGACACTAGGCAGGGTAAATTTGACTTGTCTTACATACCCATAGTAAGGGACTTCTCTGAGGTATTTCTTGAGGAATTGCCTAGTTTGCCAACAGAAAGGGAAGTTGAATTTGCAATTGAGATTATGCCGGGTACAACTCCGATTTCAATTGCTCCGTATAGGATGGCACCTGCTGAATTAAAAGAGTTAAAAATCCAGTTGCAAGAAGTACTAGACAAGGGGTTCATATAGCCCAGTGTGTCACCATGGGAAGCTCTGGTATTGTTTGTAAAAAAGAAAGATGGGACACTGAGGTTATGTGTAACACCCCTATATTCGGTAGTGTGTTCTACTGTTCCGATGACCAGTGTTTGTCAGGACAGCTAGAATGCCTAGAATTATACATAAATATTAGTGAGGAGATATAAAATATTATAATACAATTGAGGAAAATACAAGAAAAATAAAGGAAAAATAATAGCAATGAAATGTGACTAAGTTAAACGAGCTAAAAACCATAGCGATGGGTGACTGCACTGGGAAGTTGCGGCGTGGACCATTGATTAGCCCTGGACTGCGGGGAACCCTGGAAAATATTTGTAAGACTTAAATAAATATCTATTGAAGTATAAATAACATAGGAAATGTCAAAGAAAAATTAATTAATTAGTACAAAGAAAAACGAGAAATCGAGAAACCGATAAAACTCGGTGTTACCAAAAAATCGGGAATGCAACCCGAATAGGGGCATTATGGTCAATTGACACCCTAAGTTGCCTTTTGAACTAAATATCCATGAAAATAAAGAGATATCAAATAGTGAAAACCCCATGAAAAATGAAATTCAAAATGAGAAGTATAAATAAGAAAAATTAGGGGGTAAAACTTTGAATAATTGAAAGTTGAACTAAACTAATGTTATTTCTACATTAGTGGACCACTAAGCACTTTGTAAATCAATTAAAAATATGTCATCTTCCACTAACTTCTACAAAGCCATCTTCTTCCTCAAACTCTCCCTTGGCCGAACCAAAAAGCTCCCAAACTCTCCCATGGCCGTCCAAGCTCTAACCTCCATGCATCCATGATTCAAGCTCCCAATGGTTAAGGTTTATTCATTAAACTTGACTACCACATCTTGGGCAGCACTTAGGGAACAAGAATAAAGGAATTTGGTGAAGTTTTGAGGAATTCCATAAGAGGTAAGTGGCCATTTCTTCATCCTTTCTTTGTTAAACTTTGGGTTGATGTTGTGGTGAGTTGATTTATGGAAGAAGTTTTGAGGTTTGATGAATTATTGGTGATGTACCATTTTGGCAGCCATGAAATTTAAAATGTTTAGCTTGTTTTTATATGTAAATGATGGGAAAAGTATGTTGATTAATGTTATAAGATGTTGTAGCCAATGTGTATTAAGTGTATGTAGTGATTGAGCAATTGATCTTAAGGTTGAAGAAATTTGGGAAACTTCGGTAAATTGGAGCATTTCAGTAGCCTTGAGAAGGTCATGAGGAATTCTTGAATTCATGAAGATTATTTGATGAAATGTGATTTTAAAGTTGCTAAGTATATATGTAGTTTATTAGTGAAATTATATGTTAGGGTTAAGAGTGATTATGTGTATATATTGTTAGAATTGGATCGGGTGAATTGGAATTGTAATTGGTGTATTAACAATTGGTTTTTTACTACATAAATTAATTATAATGTGAAATGAAGAATGGATTTGGTACCATACCAAATCAGAATTGGTATGAAAGGTTTAAATTTGGTATGTTGAATGTGCATTTGGTTTGGTGCCTTAAAAATGTGTTAAGGGCAGTATGTGTTTTAGGCTATAAATGGAATTGGGTGGCTCCAATTGGTATGAGGCCAATTGGAGGTGAAACTAGGCACAAAATGTGCCAACTTTCATGAAGAAAAACTACCTAAATTCTGTCCAAATAGTGACATGAGAATTGACCAAATCCGGATTAGTGACTTTACAAACCTGAAAATTTACCATTTGGACAGCAGTCAATGTTTTGGCCATAACTCTCTCAAAACAGGTCCAAATGACCTAAATTTATACCATGGATACCTTAGACAAAGAGCTACAACTCTTATGAAGACACCAAAACCCATAAATGAGCATAAGCAAGTCAAAATGCTTGCACAAGTTTGGGTATAAAAACTGCCAGAATTGGAAATGACCTAAAAATGACCTAAGTTTGCCATTTTAGTGCAATCTAACCAGCAATAGTAAAATGACCATAACTTGGCCTAGTAAACTCCAAATGACCTAAAATTAGTGGTAAAAGTTCACTAAGACAGAGACATATAAGTTCATAATTCGGACCAGAACCCAAAAATTGAGGGAATTATGTTATTCGGCTAGGTCAAAATAGCATACCGAAATCCAATAAATTGCAATAAAATACAATACACTTGAAAATAAATTTGGTAAAATGTACCAACACTAAAAGACTATAAAATGTGACATATTGGTAACATTAAAATTAACTCACATAGAGTGCATCAAAGGTCAACATTATAGGTTGACTAAGGAAAGCAGTAGTATTAAATAAATTTAATTATTGAACTTTATCATTAGAAACAATTTAAAAGAGTTCTGAAACACTTTAAATTGTGTGTTTCAGTTAGCAAAGACTCAGGGAAGGGGAAGGAAACACTGAGTCAGGGCCAAGAGGTTACTCTTCAGAGGTTTGTGCACAACAGTTATTTCTTTTGAATTTTCAATTGAAATAAATTATGACAATTTGTATGTTATTGCTTAAATTGTGGAAAATTTGTTTGAATAGAATTTGATGGATACTTATTGCTTTAAAAATATTGTAAATGGTTTGAAACCACAGCCATCATGTATATTTGATTGAATTTCTCGCTAGCTTGTCTAGTGGGACAAATTGGCTTTGAATTCCTTCTCTGGCTGAATTGTTGAAGCGTGTGCCAGTTGAGGACGAATAAAATGAGTACTCATATAATTGCTAGCTAGCTATGTTATTCCTCATTTGCCATTGGCTTTTGGGACGAATTGAACTTTGGAAACATGATTAAGCTGTGTGTGTGATTTATTGATATTTATTGTGATATTGTGAAATGGAGTTTAATTCTTTATGACATTCACTGTCTTTTGAATTCAACTATGATTTTAAGTATCCACAGTTCATATGATTTATGGTTTATGGTTTTAAATTATATTTTCTTAATGTTGTACACCACTGAGACATTGGCTCAGTGATAGTTTTTTCATTGCTATCATAGGTAGACAGATGGACAGAGCAGCAGAATAGGCTGCTTGTGCTACATTTTGAGATTTCGCCAGGTATATTGAGTATACCATATTTTTGTAATTTTTGTTGTAATGTATGTGCACTGTATGTATATATTGTACTTGGTCTTGAGCAGTTGTAAACTAAAATTGTAAATTATTTTGGCCTGTAAAAATATTGTGACATATTTCTTTTTTCTCAGCTTTTGGAAATACTGGAAAATTGATGTTGAATTGAGTTAGCAAATATTGAGAAATTTATTGTGTTGAACTAATAAAGGAGTTTGGGATTGAAGAAATATATTGAAAGTACTTTTTACAGGTTTTTAAAGAACTGTTTTATTCAAAATGCAGATGGCACTCTGTCAAAATTTTTACAGAAATTACTGATACTCAGATTTGTTATTTGGTTTCACTTCAATAAAAAATTTTTTTTAACACCTGTCAAAAGTGCTCACCACTGTAAAAAGAAATAAAAAAGGTTTAAAATCCCTTGTAGTGTATTTAATGGGTTATCAGTAGAGGAAATTTGGTAATTCATTAGGTATACTATAGGATCATGTTATACCTTACAGAGGGGTAGGGTGTGACATGTTTTAGTGGTATCAGAGTTAGTTTTTAAATTCTTGTTTTCACCTGTAATTTGAATATTCTTTCTTCATAGTACAACTGCTCAATGTCATTGTTTGATACATACAGTACATTACATTATAAATATGTACTAACGGGAGGAAATCTCCTTGTGTTATTTTTTCAGGAGGTATAATATCCTCAAATTGATTATGGAAGAAGGGGATCATTCAGTCAATCAATCAATAGAGGCTGAGGTACAAGGGGAAGCCCCAGCCCTTCATAATGTGAGTGGATCAGCGGCAAGACCCCTCGGTACCAGTTTCTGCTTTCGGTTGCTCGTGAGATGGCTGCAATGTTCCAATAGATGCCTGGTAATATGCCTACTCAAGCCCCACTGTAGACACCAGTGGTATAACCACAGCCTTCAGCTAGGCAGTATGACAAGCTGATTAAATATGGGGCTACTGAGTTTAAGGGGACAGTAGATCCATTAGAGGCAGAACAATGGTTAGAGAGAATGGATAGGGTGTTTAAGAAACTACACTGCACAAAAGAGCCAGATTTAAGTATTCAGTGTCACTACTACAGGGGGATGCATATGATTGGTGGAAAACTATTCCCGATAGTTTGTTGGAACCTCTAGTGCTAACCTGGGATGATTTCTGCAGGAGGTTAGACAAAAATATATCCCAAATGCTTATGTGGACCAAAAGCTACAGGAGTTCTTAAGTCTGAAATGGGGAAGTAAATTAGTGGCAGAATGTGAAAGGGAATTTTCCAGCCTAAGCCACTATACTGGAAGTCTCCTTTCTACCAGTAGGGAAAGATGTAAAAGGTTTGAAACCGGCTTGAAGCCCAGTCTCAGATTATAAGTGGTCGGGTTTAAACATACTAACGTCTCTGAGGTTATTTCTCAAGCACTTGAATTAGAGAGAATTGAGTCAGAAGCGGCCCTAAAGAAAAAGAAATTAGAGAAGACAGAAAAAGAGAAGGAGGGAAGTCAATAGATCAGAGTTCTAATGGTCCTACTAAGAAGAGAAAGAACTTTGGAGGACACAACAGGGGTGGTAAAAAGTCAATAGGGGAAGATTTTCAGGACAGAGACCTCCTCCAACTGGTCAACAGACTACCAGAAGTTCTTACCCTTCCCGCCAATGTGAAACTTGTGAAAGAAATCATGGTGGGGTATGCTACAAGGCCACAGGAGCCTATTATAATTATGGAGGTATAGGACACTTTGCTAAAGACTGCACCAGTGCCCGTAGAGTTGGGCCACCTCCTACTACTGCTGAAGGGTCAGTTCAGAATCATGTCACCAGAGGTTCACAACCACCTAGCAGAGGTAGAGGCAAGGGTAGAGGTAATCCAGTAGGCAGCCAAGGCACTGTGAATCAATCAGAGCAAGGTAGTGCTCCAGTCAGAGTCTATGCAATGAGACAGAGAGAAGAGGCTGACACATCTGATATTGTGGCTGGTACCTTCTCAACTTTTAATCAAGATTTGTTTGTGTTATTTGATCCGGGTTCTACCCACTCCTATGTGAGTGCTAGCATCATTGATTGCATTGCTGTTCCGTGTACAAAAATGAACTTTGAGGTGCTAGTAACAAGTTCGCTAGGACAAGAGGTCAGGGTCAATAGAATGTATAGGGATTGTCCTTTTGTGATCCAAGGAAATACATTTATGTCCGATCTCATTGAAATGCCCTTCAGAGATTATGATATCATTTTGGGCATGGATTGGTTAACCAGGCATCACGCCATGATTGACTGTAGACTGAAGACAGTCACTTTTGATCTCCCTCAGTATAGTGATGTGGTAATACATGGGGAGAGGCACCTATTGCCATCAAACATCATTTCGACTGCACTAGCCAGAAAAATGATCAGAAAGGCGTGTGAAGCATACTTAGCGCATATGGTAGACACCTAAGTGGGGAGTCCAACATTGAGGGACATCCCTACAGTATATGACATTCCAGATGTGTTCCCTGATGAATTGCCAGGATTACCTTTGGAAAGAGAAGTGCAGTTTGAGATTGATGTTATGCCTGGTGTGGATCCAATCTCCATAACACCATATAGAATGGTACCAGCAGAATTGAAGGAGTTGAAGGTACAGTTGCAAGAACTACTTGAAAAGGGCTTCATCCGCCCTAGTGTGTCACCTTAGGGAGTGCCAGTATTGTTTGTTAAGAAGAAAGATAGCACTTTCCGCTTATGTATTGACTACCGGTAGTTGAATAAGGTGACAATAAAGAATAAATATCCATTGCCTTGCATTGATGATCTGTTTGATCAGTTGAAGGGTGCAGCTGTATTCTCCAAAATTAATTTGCGATCTGGTTATTATCAATTGAAAGTGCAAGAGTAGAGTATTCCAAAAACTGCTTTCAGAACTCGATATGGCCACTACGAGTTTCTAGTAATGCCATTCGGTTTAACTAATGCTCCAGCTACTTTTATGGATCTTATGAACACTATCTTCAGATCATATCTCGACTAATTTGTGGTGGTGTTTATTGATGATATTTTGATATATTTGAGGAATGAAGAGGAGCATGACAAACATTTGCAGATTGTACTGCAGACTTAAAGGAGAAATAGCTATATGCCAAATTATCAAAATGTGAATTTTGTCTGAAAGAAATCTCTTTCTTGGGTTATGTTGTGTCAGCTGAAGGGATCAAGGTAGATTCCAGCAAGGTAGAAGCTATCCTTAATTGGAAGCCACCCAGGAATATCATAGAAATTTGCAGTTTTCTAGGTTTAGCTGGATATTACCATCGATTTGTGAAAGGGTTTTCTATGTTAGCTTCTCCACTGACCAAGCTGCTTCGGAAAGATGTAAAATTTCAGTGGACTCATAAATGCCAGTAGAGTTTTGATGAGTTGAAGAGGTGTTTGACTGAAGCTTTAGTCCTTACTTTACCTACACTGGGTAAAGAATACACAGTTTATAGTGATGCTTCTCACAATGGGTTAGGCTGTGTACTAATGCAAGATCGGAATGTCATTGCTTATGCATCACGCCAGCTGAAACCGCATGAGAGGAACTATCCAACACATGACTTGGAGCTAGTAGCTATTGTTTTTGCTCTGAAGATATGGAGACACTACTTGTATGGGGAGAAAATGCTACATTTACACAGATCACAAGAGCTTGAAGTATTTGGGCACTCAGAATGAATTGAACTTGAGGCAGAGGAGATGGTTAGAATTGATTAAAGACTATGATTGCTTAATAAAGTATTAACAAGGGAAAACAAATGTGGTGGCTGACGCCTTAAGTCGTAAGACTATGGCAAGTCTCAGAGTTTCTCCTTTGTCCATGGTACATGAGTTAAAAGCACAGTATGCTAGTTTTGGACAGATAGTAGTTTCATGGCATGTACAGCCAGTGTTGATTGATCAGATCATAATGGCTACTCAGAGTGATGAAAAATATCAGAAGCTACTTAAAGAAGTCTAGCAGGGCAAGAAACCTTAATTTTCTATGAGAGATGATGGTTTACTACGACATCAGGGCAGAATGTGCATTCCTAATGATGTGGAATTGAGATAGATCATCATGAAGGAAGCACATGAGTCTCCTTTTGCTATGCACCCTGGTGGAACTAAAATGTACAGAGGGCTAAAAGAGCATTACTGGTGGATGGGTATAAAAAGGGATGTAGCTGATTTTGTCTCTAAATGCCTAACTTGTCAGCAAGTGAAGGTAGAACATCAAGTTCCATTTGGTTTCTTACATCCATTGCTAGTACCATAGTGGAAATGGGAATGGATAACTGTGGATTTTGTGATAGGACTTCTGAGGACACAGAATAGCCATGATGAAATATGGGTTATAGTTGACAGACTGACCAAGTATGCTCACTTTTTACCAGTCTGGATGGACTATAGCCTAGAAAGATTGGCCAGATTGTACATAAATGAGATTGTAAGACTACATGGAGTGCCAGTATCAATTGTATCAGACAGAGATTCTAGGTTCACTTCTAGATTCTGGGGTAGTCTTCAGAGAGCCCTAGGAACTAGATTGAACTTCAGCACGGCATTCCACCCACTGACAGATGGCCAATCTGAGAGGATAATTCAGATATTGGAGGATATGCTACGGGCTTGTGCGATTGAGTTTGAAGGTAGTTGGGATATACACTTGCCTTTGATTGAGTTTGCTTATAACAATAGCTACCAATCAAGCATTGGGATGCCTCCATATGATGCTTTGTATGGCAGGAAGTGTAGAACTCCCCTATGATGGGATGAAGTAGGTGAAAGAAAAATGATTGGGCTAGAAATTGTTCAGCAGACAGAGGAAAAGATCAGAATGATCAGAGATCGACTTAAGGTTACATCAGACCGTCAGAAGTCCTATATTGATTTGAAAAGAAGAGATATAGAATATGCAGTGGGTGATAAGGTATTCCTCAAAGTTTCTCCTTAGAAGAGGATTATGAGATTTGGAAGAAAGCGAAAACTGAGTCCTCATTTTATCGGTCCGTATGAGGTTCTGGAGAGAGTGGGTCCTTTGGCATATCGGTTGGTATTACCTCCAGAGCTAGAAAGGATACAGAGTGTCTTCCATGTGTCCATGTTAAGGAGGTATAGATCTAACCCATCTTATGTTCTATTAGTTAAAGAGATTGAGGTAAATCCAGACCTTTCATATGAAGAAGAACCTATAGAGATTCTGGCATATGAGGTAAAGCAGCTAAGGAACAAACAGATACCCCTGGTTAAAGTGTTGTGGAACCATCATTCAGGCCAGGAAGCTACTTGGGAACGTGAAGAGGACATGAGGAGACAGCACCCACTCTCTCCAGACAGCACCCACTCTCTCCAGGTAAAATTTCGAGACGAAATTTACTTTATGTTCAGACGAAATTTCGAGACAAAATTTGTAACAACCCCATATTCGGTAGTGCGTTCTACTGTTCCAGTGACCAGTGTCTATTCAGACAGCTAGAATGCCTAGAATTATACTTAAATATTAGTGAGGAGATATAAAATATTGAAATACAATAGAGGAAAATACAAGAAAAATAAAGGAAAAATAATAGTAATGAAATGTGACTAAGTTAAACGAGCCAAAAACCGTAGCGATTGGTAACCGCACTGGAAAGTTGCAACGTGGACCGTTGAGTAGCCCTGGACTGCGGGGAACCTTGAAAAATATTTTTAAGACTTAAATAAATATCTATTGAAGTATAAATGACACAGGAAATGTTAAAGAAAAATTAATTAATTAGTACAAAGAAAAATGAAAAATTGAGAAACTGATAAAAATCAGTGTTATCGAAAAATCAGGAATGCAATCCGAATAAGGGCATTGTGGTCAATTGACACCCCGAGTTGCCTTTTGACCTAAATTTCCATGAAAATAAAGGGATATTAAATAGTGAAAACCCCATGAAGTATGAAATTGAAAATGAGAAGTATAAATAAGAAAAATTAGGGGGTAAAACTTTGAATAATTGAAAGTTAAATTAAACTAATGTTATTTTTACATTAGTGGACCACTAAGCACTTTGTAAATCAATTAAAAATCTGTCATCTTCCACTAACTTCTGCAAAGCCATCTTCTTCCTCAAACTCTCCCTCGACCGAACCAAAAAGCTCCCAAACTCTCCCATGACCGTCCAAGCTCCAACCTCTATGCATCCATGATCCAAGCTCCCAATGGTTAAGGTTTCTTCATTAAACTTGACCACCACACCTTGGGCAGCACTTAGGGAACAAGAAAGATGGAATTTGGTGGAGTTTTGAGGAAGTCCAAAGAGGTAAGTGGCCATTTCTTCATCCTTTCTTTGTTAAACTTTGGGTTGATGTTGTGGTGAGTTGATTTATGGAAGAAGTTTTAAGGTTTGATGAATTATTGGTGATGTACCATTTCGGTAGCCATGAAAGTAAAAATGTTTAGCTTGTTTTTACATGTAAATGATGGGAAAGTATATTGATTAATGTTATAACATGTTGTAGCCAATGTGTATTAAGTGTATGTGGTGATTGAGCAATTGATCTTGAAGTTAAAGAAAGTATGGGAAACTTTGGTAAATTGGAGCATATTGGCAGCCTTGAGAAGGTCACGAGGAATGCTTGAATTCATGAAGATTATTTTATGAAATTTGATTTTAAAGTTGCTAAGTAATTAGTGAAATTATATGTTATGGTTAAGAGTGATTATGTGTATATATTGTTAGAATTGGATCGGGTGAATTGGAATTGTAATTGGTGTATTGACAATTGGTTTATTACTGCCCAAATTAAGTATAATGTGAAATGAGGAATGGATTTGGTACCATACCAAATCAGAATTGGTATGAAAGGTTTAAATTTGCTAAGTTGAATGTGCATTTGGTTTGGTGCCTTAAAAATGTGTTAAGGGCAGTATGTGTTTTAAGCTATAAATGGAATTGTGTGACTCCAATTGGTATGAGGCCAATTGGAGGGGAAACTAGGCACAAAATGTGCCAACTTTCATGAAGAAAACCTACCTAAATTCTGTCTAAAAAGTGACATGAGAATTGATCAAATCCGGATTAGTGACTTTGCAAACCTGAAAATTTACCATTTAGACAAAAGTCAGTGTTTTGGCCATAACTCTCTCAAAATAGGTCCAAATGACCTAAATTTATACCACGGATAGCTTAGATATAGAGCTACAACTCTTATGAAGACACCAAAACCCATAAATGAGCATAAGCAAGTCAAAATGCTTGCACAAGTTTGGGTATAAAAACTGCCAGAATTGGAAATGACCTAAAAATGACCTAAGTTTGCCATTTTAGTGCAATCTGACCAGTAATAGTAAAATGACCATAAGTTGGCCTAATAAACTCCAAATGACCTAAAATTTGTGGCAAAAGTTCACTAAGACATAGACCTACAAGTTTGTAATTCAGACTAGAACCCGAAAACCAAGGGAACTAGGTCATCCAGCTAAGTCAAAATAGCATACCGAAATCCGATAAATTGTAATAAAATGCAATACACTTGAAAATGAATTTGGTAACATGTACCAACAGTAAAGGACTATAAAATGTGACATATTGGTAACGTTAAAATTAACTCACATAGAGTGCATCAAAGGTCAACATTATAGCAATTAAATAAATTTAATTATTGAACTTTATTATTAGAAACAATTTAAAATAGTTATGAAATACTTCAAATTGTGTGTTTCAGTTAGCAAAGACTCAGGAAAGGGGAAGGAAATACTGAGTCAGGGCCAAGAGGTTACTCTTCAGAGGTTTGTGCACAACAGTTGTTTCTTTTGAATTTTCAATTGAAATAAATTATAACAATTTGTATGTTATTGCTTAAATTGTGGAAATTTTGTTTGAATGGAATTTGATGGATACTTATTGCTTTAAAAATATTACAAATGGTTTGAAACCGCAGCTATCATGTATATTTGATTGAATTCCTCACTAGCTTGTCTAGTGGGACGAATTGGCTTTGTAACGATCGGGAACCAGCCACTAGAGGAATTGTCCGCTTTGGCCATAAGCCTCACGGTTTTGTCCCATAGGTGGAATGGAGAACTTCCCAGGAGGTCACCCATCCTAGGATTTCTCTCAAACGAGCACGTTTAACCCTGGAGTTCTTCCAACTCTCCAGGCCATTCCACCAAAAGGCGCCTCTAGTGATTAGTTCCCCCATCTTATATATCATTACTTTTGAGCCCAAGACCATCTCCGTGCTTTGCCGATGTGGGATTTGCCTAAGGGACCTTTCTCCCCCCCTTTCGGGACTCAGCGTCCTCGCTGAGGTTTGCCCCACCATCGCCCAAGAGGACACGCGAGCGGCTCTGATACCAATTGTAACGATCGGGAACCAGCCACTAGAGGAATTGTCCGCTTTGGCCATAAGCCTCACGGTTTTGTCCCATAGGTGGAATGGAGAACTTCCCAGGAGGTCACCCATCCTAGGATTTCTCTCAAACGAGCACGTTTAACCCTGGAGTTCTTTCAACTCTCCAGGCCATTCCACCAAAAGGCGCCTCTAGTGATTAGTTCCCCCATCTTATATATTATTACTTTTGAGCCCAAAACCATCTCCGTGCTTTGCCGATGTGGGATTTGCCTAAGGGACCTTTCTAAAACATGTCATACCTTACCCCTCTGTAAGGCATAACATGATCCCGTAGAATACCTACTGAACTACTGAACTTCACCTACCGATAACTCATTAAGTACCCTACAAGGGATTTTAAAACAATTTTCTTATTTTTGATAAGTGGTGAGCATTTTCTAATAGGCATTTAAAACATTTAGTTAAAATTAAAACTAGTTAATATTTTTGGTCCATTTTAGTTTTCCGCAAATTCTATAGAAATTTTGACAGAGTTTCCTCTGTATTTTGAGAAAACCGTTCTTCAAATACCTGTAAAAAGCACTTCTAAAAGTTTTTCTCAACCACTACTTCGGTTTCACAATCAAACTCAATCAATTTCTCAAAATTCACAAGTTCAATAATTCTCAAAATACTGTCAATCAATATCATTCATATTTCATTAAAAACAAAATAATTTATACACAACCTTACAAATTTATATCAAAAGAAACACAAACTAAACTTTATTACAAACTTCATACAAATTTGTGTACAAGCTGCTCAAGACCCATTTTTACATGTCCATACATTTATGTGCAATATATACATCAAAAGAAGTATTTACAGTTAGGGTATAAATTATACCCGAAAACTTTAGGCTGGTAGCTTCTCACACCTCAAGACTCGGTCGCTGCTCCTCTAGTCTCTCAGATTCTGCAATGAATAAAAGCTATCGCTGAGTACTAGGACTCAGTGGTACACAACATACTAAAATAATCTTTATGCAAAAATAAAACCACGTTTATTCAAAAATTTGACTAAACATGAGCATTAAACACAAAACATGAATTATGAGATTTTAATGCAAACCAAGTTCATTTCAAAGTATCAAAACACATTTCATAAAACCCACAGTTAGATCATGCCATTCGAAACAAATAGAATCTCAATAGCCAGAGGCTAAAGAGAAATCATATCACAAGGCTAGCTAGCTCAAATATATGGATATCCATTCACATCCTCTTCTACTAGCACACCTCAACACTTCTCCAGAGAAGGAATCAAAATTCAAAACTAATTACCCCCACTAGTCGTGCTAGTGAGGTGTTCAAATATGTGGTCACGACACTGTGATTTCAAAACTTATCTTAACAATTTGCTAAACATTGTCTTTTCAAATATAGATAATAACTTTCAACAATTTAGATCAAACATCATAAGAATGCCATAATCCGATATTTCATATTAATCAAAACGATATGTTGTGCACAAACCTCAAACGAGTCGCCTGTTGGCCTTGACTCGACTCCTCGGGTTCTGTCCCGGTATTCTTTTCCACTGAAACACGAAATTTTCCAATGTTTTAGTACTAAAACTTAAAATAAATCCAAAATAAACTTAACTTCACATTTACCTAGCTCTAACGTGTTAAATTCGACGTTCTCGAAAATTTTGTGTTTTGGGTTATTATTCACTGCACTATTCAAGTCAAATTATTGACTTTCTAAGGCTTAATAGGTATGGGAACTCTAACTTCACCCACATACCACATTTTGGTCACCAAACTTGTTGGTTTTGGTCATTTGTTTAAAGCGTAGGTCATTTTGGCAAAATTGCCAATTTTCGGTTTTGGTTCTCTGAAGTTGCACTGTTTCACTGGTCGGTCTACTGTTGGAATTTGACAAAACTTCCTTCATAGAAAATATTCCTTATTGTCTTAAGTATATTCTCATTTTTGGATCACCTCAATCGGAGTTTTGTAGCTCAAGTTATGGCCAAAATAAGTTTACTGTTCACGTGCACTGTTCATACTGCATTTTTGGGTTCTGGCAGATTTTGGTCCAAATTTTGTCAGTAATTTGATTAAGTTAAGTTCATAATTTGTCTAACTTTCTTCATATGAAATGTTCTACTATGTCTTAGGTTTCCATCGGTTCAAGAATCGCCTAAATCCGAGTTTTCTAGAGGGAGTTATAGCCATCCAAACATTGCTGCTCAAATGGAAATTCTGGAAATCTCAGTACAGTAAATTTCACTTTGCTCAATGATTTGATTAGGTTAATGACATAATTTGGATTTGTGTCCTTCATGAAAGTTTTAGACCTATATCTTATCTAATTACGGTTAACATTTCAGATCAATTTGATCTACCTAGCTCGAGTTATGACCAAATGAATAGTACTATTCATTTGGTCGATTTAATGAGGGCAGCTCGCTATCAATTCACTTTGGTCAATTGTTTCACCAAGTTTTGGTCAGTTTTTGGCCATGGTTCCTTAATGAAAATTGTGCTCTTTTATGTCTGTTTTCATCTCCAATTGGTGGCATATCCATTAGGCTTGTAAAATTTGAGTTTTGGTCCTTCAAAGTAGGTTTGGTCATGCCAAAGAAGATGACCATTGACCTACGAATTTGGCTTAATTTTCTACCATTCCCACACAACTTATTTGGTCATAATTGACCATTATTTCACTTCACAATAGGTCCAACACTCCATTTATGCACTTCTCCAAAATTTTGCCTCAAAACCCTAACATTCAAACCCTAGCTCTTCCATCTCATGCATTAAATCACAACTAGTGCACTTAACCTTAACCATTCACTAATCAAAGCTTCTAAACTTATTCTAATGCATCAAATTCATGTAAATCATACTCCTCTCAAGCTGCCCAAATTTCAGTTTGGTCCTTCTCCCATGTTTTTATTTCATTTAATCAAGTTCTAAGCTCACTTTCAACCACTAATTATGCATTTAAAATGGAAAGTAAGGAGTTTAATATACTAACCTTGCTTGGAGGATTTTTAGGCTCCCCTTTCTTCAAGTCTTTCTTCTTTTTTTTACTCTCTAATGCTCTCTCAACATGTAAGGAGAAATTTTTGTGTGGAGACTTTGTGAATTTATAGGTTAAGATAGGGAAATTCAAGCTTTTATTCCCTTAACAATGGTGAAATATGGTGAAGGAGTGGGAAGAGAGGAATGGGACGACAAAAGGGAAGAAAGAAGACCAAAATTGATTTTTTTTTCATTTCTTTTCTTTATTTATTTTAGTGTATGGAAGACCACAAAAAGTCCAATTAAATAATTCACTTAATTAATTTGTTTATGACATCATTCATGATGTCATCAACTTTGACTTTTCCATCTTCTTTCTCTTTTTTTTTCTATTTATTAATTTTCTATTAGTTCTTTAATTTAATTCTCGATTCCAAAATTTTCTTTTCTTTGATTTTATTTGACAGTTAGGTCAGGAGTCAGCTCTCTGTGTCAATTGACCAAATCGCCCCTCGCCGGTTCATCCCGATTTGCAAATAATTCCATATTTCTTTTGGCACCCTAACCTAATTATTTGACTGACTTAACAGTTATTTTTTGTGATTTTCTCTTTTCCACTGTGTCCATAAGGGTCCTAAGGATCGCAGCGTCACTTTTTACGGTTCGAAGTTTGAGTTTAAAATGACTTCGCAGTCGTTCCCGAGGAGGTCACTCATCGCTGTGACTCTCGGCTCGTTTAACCTCTTATGTTCTGTTTTTCTTATTTATAGTTAACTAATTAAACATTACTAATTATTTGTGTTTATGGTTTCTAAAATTGTCTTAAGTGTGGCCCTAATCCCATTAATTGTCCGGACCGACACCGGTCACCGGAACAGTGAAATATACCAGGCTATACCAATAGGGGTGTTACAGGCTTTAAATTTCTTCTCTGGTTAAAGTGTTGAGGTGTGTGCCAGTTGAGGACAAATAGAATGAGTACTCATATAATTGCTAGCTAGCTATGTTATTCCTCTTTTGCCATTGGCCTTTGGGACGAATTGGACTTTGGAAACATGATTAAGCTGTGTGTGTGATTTATTGATATTTATTGTGATATTGTGAAATGGAGTTTAATTCTTTATGACATTCACTGTCTTTTGAATTCAACTATGATTTTAAGTATCTACAGTTCATATGATTTATGGTTTATAGTTTTAAATTGTAATTTCTTAATGTTGTGCACTACTGAGACATTGGCTCAGCGATAGCTTTTTCATTGTTGTCGCAGGTAGACAGACGGACAAAGCAGCAGAATAGGTTGCTTGTGCTAAGTTTTGAGATTTCACCGGGTATATTGAGTATACCATATTTTTGTAATTTTTATTATAATGTATGTGCACTGTATGTATGTATTGTACTTGGTCTTGAGTAACTGTAAACTAAAATTGTAAATTATTTTGGCCTGTAAAAATATTATGACATATTTCTTTTATCTCAGCTTTTGGAAGCACTAGAAAATTGATGTTGAATTGAGTTGACAAATGTTGAGAAATTTATTGTGTTGAACTATTATTGGAGTTTGGGATTGAAGAAATATATTAGAAGTGCTTTTTACAGGTTTTTAAAGAACTGTTTTATTCAAAATACAGATGCCATTCTGTCAAAATTTTTACAAAAATTACTGATACTTAGATTTGTTATTTTGTTTCACTTCAGTAAAAAAAATTTTTTTAACACCTGTCAAAAGTGCTCACCACTGTAAAAAGAAATAAGAAAAGGTTTAAAATCCCTTGTAGTGTATTTAATGGGTTATCAGTAGACGAAGTTTGGTAATTCATTAGGTATACTACGGGATAATGTTACGCCTTACAGAGGGGTAGGGTGTGACATTATGTGTTGACTACCTATAGTTAAACAAAGTAACAGTGAAGAACAAGTATCCATTGCCTAGAATTGATGATCTGTTTGATCAGTTGAAGGGAGCCGGTGTGTTTTCTAAGATTGATCTCAGATCAGGGTATCATCAGCTAAGGGTTAGGGATGCAGATATGCCTAAGACTGCATTCAAAACCCGGTATCGGCGTTATGAAATCCTGATGATGCCATTTGGGTTAACAAATGCTCCAGCAGCATTCATGGACCTTATGAACCGTATTTTCCATCCATATTTAGATCGGTTCGTAGTGGTCTTCATTAATAACATCCTGGTGTATTCCAAGGATAAAGCAGAACATGATGAACATTTGAGAATTGTTCTGCAGACTCTAAAAGAGAAGAAATTGTATGCTAAATTGTTTAAATGTGAGTTCTGGTTGAATAAGATTGCATTCCTTGGACATGTAGTGTTAACTAAAGGGATTAGAGTGGATCCCAAGAAGATTGAAGCAGTGATGGAATGGAAGCCTCCCAAGAATACAACTGAGATCAGATGTTTCTTGGGGTTAGCTGGATATTATAGAAGATTTGTAAAGATATTTTCCTTGATAGCTGCTCTAATGACCAAATTACTACACAAGAATATGAAATTTGACTAGAATGATAAGTGTCAAGCCAGTTTGAGAGGCTAAAGGTTATGTTGACAGAGGA
This sequence comes from Hevea brasiliensis, assembly GCF_030052815.1. Classification (NCBI taxonomy): domain Eukaryota; kingdom Viridiplantae; phylum Streptophyta; class Magnoliopsida; order Malpighiales; family Euphorbiaceae; genus Hevea; species Hevea brasiliensis. The sequence goes on along the minus strand of NC_079497.1, from coordinate 76,255,773 downwards.
ACCATTGTTAACACAGCCAGTGTCAAGAAAAGACTTTGTAGTCTACAGTGATGCCCCACATAATGGGTTAGGGTGTGTACTCATGCAAGAAGGGAAAGTGATCGCATATGCTTCCAGGCAGTTAAGGCTACATGAAAAGAATTACCCTACTCATGATTTGGAGTTAGCAGCAATTATCTTCGTATTGAAGATATGGAGGCATTACTTGTATGGAGAAAAATGCTACATATACACAGACTATAAGAGTCTGAAGTATCTGCTAACCCATAAGGAACTTAATTTGAGACAAAGGCGATGGATTGAATTTCTGAAAGATTATGATTGTGTGATTGACTACCACCCTGGGAAGGCAAACGTAGTTGCTGATGCATTAAGCAGAAAATCTATTGTAGCATTAAGCTCTCTGAATGCCCAACTGTCCTGAACTCATGATGGAGTTATTTTGGCTGAGTTGCAAGTGAAGCCAAATCTGTTACAACAAATACAAGATGGGTAGAAGACAAATGAGAAATTAATGGCTATTATGGGCAAAATCACTGAGAGAAAGGAAACTGAATATGAAGTAAAAGAAAATGGGTGCCTGTGCTATAAAGAAAGAGTATGTGTACCAGATGATAAAGAGTTAAAAACCAGTATTCTGAGATAAGCACATAACAATGTGTATGCTATGCACCTAGGAAGCACAAAAATGTACCATGACCTGAAACTTCGATACTGGTGGCTAGGTATGAAGAAGGACATAGCTGACTATGTAACTGGATGCTTGACATGTCAGCAAGTCAAAGTAGAACATCAAGTTCCATTAGGTTTGTTATAGCCTATAAACTGAATGGAAATGGGACCGAATCACTATGGACTTTGTCAGTGGTCTACCTCTCACTTAGAAGAAGCATGATGCAATATGGGTGATTGTGGATAGGTTGACCAAATCAGCACATTTTCTGCCAGTCAGAACTGACTACTCACTGGAAAAGCTAGCAGAATTGTACATCAGTGAGATAGTTAGACTACATATAATTCCACTTTCCATCATATCTGATAGAGACTTAAGGTTTACATCTAGATTCTAGAAGAAATTATAAGAATCCTTGAGCACACAACTGCATTTTAGTACAACTTTTCATCCTCAGACGAATGGACAATCAAAAAGAATAATCCAGGTAAATTCTGAAACTCATTGAGTTATTGCAAACAATAATTGAACTGATAATGATAATAATAATCGAACATATGTGATAGGCCCTTGAGGATATGCTGAGGAGTTGTGTTATTAAGTTTGAGAGAAGCTGGGACAGATGCCTTCGACTGGCAGAATTTGCATACAAATGGCACCCTATGAAGCCTTGTATGGGAGAAAATGCAGAATACCTATATGTTGGACTGAATTGGGTGAAGATAAGCTAGTGGGGCTAGACCTGGTAAAACAGACAGAGGAAAAGGTGAAACTGATAAAGGCCAATTTGAAAGTTGCCTCAGACCAACAGAAATCTTATGTTGACTTAAAAAGAAAGGACATTGAGTATGAAGTTCGCGAGAAGGTATTTCTCAAAGTATCTGTGACACCCCTTACCCGACTGCAGTGTAGTCGAGCAACTTATGCCACTCAGTGTGTCGGAGCACTCTATTTTATCTTAATTCATTTTTATCGTAGTTTTGAATATAACTTGTGAAATATAATTCATTTATTGAAATTGTAATTTATTTGAGGTTCCGAAAATTTTAAAGAAAATCCGGCGGAGTACCGGCTAAAAATGGAGAAAACAGTTCTTCGGAACCTGTGAAAAACACTTCTAATAATCATATTCATCCATTCACAACCTCCAATATCAAAATCTCAATATTTTTCCAACCATTCGTTTCTCAATCATTCATCTCATTTATTAATCATGTACAAGTCATAAATAGACATTCACTCTTCCATTCACAAATACAATTTTCATTATTTACATGAATATCAAAATTCATTACATAAGTTCAAATACATATGAGAAAATAGAAATTAGTTACAAAATATCAAAATGAAATCTAGTGTCCTACCAATGCACTGTGGAAGGTGAGGTGACACGGACACTATGCAGAACTGTGAACGGCCTTACCCAATCTGTGGTCTACTGGGCCCTCTGTCCAAATCTCTAGTACCTACGCGTTGCAAAAGCGACGCGCTAAGCATAAAGCTTAGTGGTGCCAATAATACAAGAAAATATAATATGCAAGTAAAAATAATAATTTCCTAGCTATTGTGTTCATAAGAAATGAATAATTATTAACTTATTGTTTAGTCGAGGGCTAATTACGTTTTATGATATTAACTTCTTCATGCATTTTGTTAATTATTTCCTTCATGATCTTAAGCTTCTTTATATTTTATTGTAATCATTCCTGATATTTAATTTTCATATTTTCTTTAATAATCAGCTCAATTATAGTTATACTTTTCCATTCATTTGGTAGCCCAAGTAACCTATACTGGATGACTGGACTGGATAACGGGTCGTTGGCACTAGACACCGCGGTGTCTCGGGCCGTCATACCATGGGACGCAGAACGTCAACCATGTATGCAGTAAATATAGCTAAAAGCTATAATATCACATAATCGGGCATAAAAGCCATGAATACGGGCATAAAAGCCATGGATACGGGCATAAAGCCATGAATACAGGCACAAAGCCTTTCCTTTCGCAGTACTGCTAAACAATACACTATTGGCATGCCAATCTATCCAATCTGACACACGTGTCTAGGCAATACAAGGGCACATAATATCATTAAATGTTCAAAAGTTTTATTATTTCATTTTATGTTCCAATTATCGTTCATAGTATTTTAATTTTATTTATAGTAGAAGCATAAATCTTCAAATCTCATTTTTATATAATTTATGCATTCATCATACCATTCACGTTAATTGCAATTTACATCAATCGATTTTCATGTACCATTTGTACATCGAAATATTTCCATTTCTCTCATGATGAGAGCAATTAACCCATTTACCCATCCATGTGATTCATCTAATCGTTACAATATTTATATGAATTAGTATTCACATTATTACCTCTCATGTACCAATTTTTGTACAAGGTATTATAATCCTATTTGAAACAAAGACGTAAATCCTAATGATAACTTTATCTCATTTATACTCTAAGCAATCCATTTGTGTTAATTACATTTTATATTTCAAGTTCTATTACTTATGTAATATGTGTCATTTTGTTTACTATTCACCTTACTAGTCAAACAAAATGTTGACTTTTTCATACACAATAAATTTATTGAACCTAAGTTCTCAAAGATACCACATTTTGCATTTAAAACTTGTTGGAATAAGTCATAAATACCATTTCCAAACTTAAAACCAAGAGGGCATAATTTTTAGTTTTTGTGACCTAAATTTACTATTCTATTAAGCCCTGTTGCAGTGGGAATTTAAGGAAATGGTAAACATGAAAGTTGTTCCATATTTTGTCTAGTTGAATTTCCTTTTTTGAATCACTCCATTTGGAGTTTTGTAGCTCCAGATATGGTCCAAAAACCACAACTGGCCGGATTTCCATTCTGCAGAAATTACCATATCTACAGTAACATGAACAATGACTGCCACTGCCATTTGGGTTAGGTTCTGGTCATAATTTGGGGTAGGTTTCTACATGAAAGTTGTTTTTCTATGTCTTAACTTGTTGCTGTAAAAATTTCAGGTCAATTGACCTTATCTACAGTGAGTTATGGCCAAATGAACAGTTACTGTTCATTTGGTCATTTCTGCAAGTGCTGTTGCAGGGTATCCGGATTTGGGCCAACTTTTGGTCCACTTGCTTTGGTCTTTTGGGCATGGTTTCTTCAGTAAAAATGTGCCATTATAAGCCTAGTTTCATGTCCAATTGGCCAAACACCAATTGGACCTACACAGCCAAAGTTATGGCTGTATAAGTGGACTGACATCTAAGTCACCTTGCTGCTGTCTTTAGGCAGCCTTCCATTTCAGTTTTGCCATGCATTAACTCATTTCAAATTATGATTAACTTGCCTTAAATGGTCACTAATTGACCATTAAAATGTCCATTAATCACTTCATAAACCAAGTCCAATTCTTCACTCCCAAAACCCTAATTTCAAATTTCAAAACTTAATCAATTAAATTCCTATCACTTCTCATGCATATAACCTCATCAATCATCATCACTAATCATGTATATATGTAGGAATTCATCAAACCCCATAAGGTTCCCAAGGTTACTGAATTAGGGATGTTTAATTCCTTAACTAATTCTTTCAATTTCTTGAATTTCCCACTTAATTTGGCATGCATACTACACCTAAAATTGAAAGAAAAGGTTTTAGTGCACTAACCTTTAAGTGGCAGATTTTTCCCAAGTTTAATCTTCACTTTCTTTCCCTTTCTAGGCTACCAAACACTTCCTAAGAGGTAGAGACAAGTTTTTAGTGAAGGGACTTAGGGTTTTATAGTGCAAATTCATGGGAAAATGGAAGTAATTAAAGAAAACTTCCATGGAGGGTTATGGAGGAGAGGATCACGTTTTGAAGAAGAAGATGGCTGCTTGTTTTTTTAATTTTTTTGATCTTTGTTTTGTCTCTTTTAAGTATTTAAGAAAGCTTATTAGCTTGTGATTGGTTGGTAATTTATAAATGACATCATTATGATGTCACAAATTGCTTTATTTTGATTTTTCTTTTCTTTTCATCACTACTCAATTTCAATTTAAGTTTTAGTAATGTTTCTTCATATTTTATGTCATATTAATTATTTAATCAACTGGGCAAGTCGACCAAAAATCACCTCTGAAGGCGAAATGACCAAAATGCCCTCCGTTTGGCTTAACGGGTCAAAATTGTCTGTATCGATTGTAAAATTTTTCTAAATATTTTCTTGACATTCTAATGCCATAGGAACCTCAATGACCCTTCTCTGGAGTTCCAAAAATTATTTTATAAAATTTTCCCCAGGTCTAGGTCTCCTCGTTGCGAGAACCGCAACTTCCCTCTGGTTACCCATCGCTTGGGTACCGGCTCATTTAACTTGGTTGTATTTTATTTCTAAAATTTTTCCTAAATTTTTCTTATTAATATTTGAGTAAATTTTACTTCCTGACTTTAGATTAAATATTTTTCTGGACGTTCTAGCTGTCTGGATCGACACCGGTCACCGGAATAGTAGAATGTACGGAGTTGCTACCGGGAGGGTGTTACAACTCTTCCCCTGTAATTTAAATTTCGTCCTTGAAATTTACCTGACTTAAGTAATCGAGGAGTTGCTACCTCCTTGTTTCTTCACCTCCTTGCATCGCCTCATCAGTGTCTGGGTTTGGCTCTTCCTGAGCTTCCATAGCATATACTTGTGGTGCCACCCTGACTTCGGGCTTTTCAACTGTCTCAGAAACAATCTTCTGTGAAATGTCAGCCATTTCTGCTCTACCCGATCTTTTACTCCTTTGAACTATAGGGGAAGGTCTATCAACTTGTACCGGAGCTATTGAACCACTCCTCTGAGGGCAATCTCTTATGAAATGATCCGTAGCCCCACACTTGATACATTCTCCAGTTAACAGCCGACACTCCCCTTTGTGTCTTCTACCACAATGCATACATTCAGGCACTGGGGTTGATCCCCTTGTTATTGTGCCTGGGGAACTAGCTATAGATATTCCAATCTGGCCTCTGTGGTCCTGTGTCTGATCTTATGAACCAGAACCCTTAAACTTCTTACTATCAGTCGGTATACTTGGCTGTCCTGGTCCAAATTCCCTCTTACGCTGCCTATCTTTCCTATTTTGTTCATTTATTCTCACTTTCTCCACTTTTAATGCAGCTTCCACTAGCTCGGTGAAGTCAGTGATTTCCAGGGCAGTGAGCTGGATCTTGATGTTGTCATTTAGTCCCTCCTCAAATCTCTTACATCTTTCAGCTTCATTAGGGACTATCTCCCTTCCGTAGCGGCTTAATCGAACAAATTCCTTCTCATACTCGGCCACTGACAACTGTCTCTGCCTCAGGTTAATAAACTCTCTTCTTCTCTCTTCTAGGTATACAGTACCCACATATTTCTTCTTAAATTCGGAGAGAAAGAAGTCCCAAGTTACTATTTCCTGTTGTACTTCACTGGACACCGTGTCCCACCACTCGTATGCATCATCTTGTAACAGGGATATGGCAGCTTCTAGGTTTTGTTCAGGGGTGCAGTGGAGTTGTTTTAGAACTCTGCCTGTTCTGTTCAACCAATTTTCGGCTGCAACAGAATCGTCTTCCCTCTTGCCATAGAAGTCCACTGCTCCAAACTTCCTCAGTTTTTCCAAATGTGATTTCGGTTGTGGAGGTGGTGGTGGTGGTGCTGCTGCTGGCATTACCCCAGCCATTTGTCTGAAGAAATCGGCCATTTGCTGGAACATGGCCTGTGGAGGCTGAGCATGTTAGTAGTATGCCCTAGAGCATATCATTTAGTATGTATCTTGTACATATTTTTATTAATAAAGGCATTTCCACTTTTCCATTTACATAATATATTTATGTCTAATAGAAAAGGTCCATTGATATTTTGTTAGAAATATTATTCTTAAGTTGTTAAGAATATGAGTGACAATATTTCTAGCACGAAATATCATAAATAGGTTCACAATCGAGGATACTTCATAATAAGGACATGACTTATCTAGAAAGATTGTATTCATGTTTGTTCCCAAGTTATTTATATGAGATATAAATAAGATGGAATGGTGAGTCTCATGCCATATAACAAACATGATAGGCACTTATAAATAATAAGTAGGCCGAACCTGTGACGCTTATGACAAGCACATGGAGTTTACTCTTGTCAATGTTTTGTCATAAATCATATAAGTGCATATAATCTTTAGACCTGAGATAGCACAGTTATCTTGTATATAGGTAGTTTGAGTTTGATACTGCTTTCATACTTGTACTATGTATGGGTATATGGGCATGTGTTGGCTCCTACTAGTTATATATGGAGGTAGGTGTTGATCAAGATGGAATCTGTTCCTCTAAGTAAATAGAGATAAAATCCTATGTTCATTTAATTGTTCTTGATGTTTCAAGTTCTGGCGATCTGAGATAGATTTATTCGAGAAAGAGTTTCGATGAGAAAATCTTTTAATCAATAACTGGAATTAAAAGAGAACATAATATTCATAGCAAATGGAGTTTGACATAAACCATGACTCAGTTTGAGTTGGGATTTTATGTGAGAGAGATTCTAGTGCATGGTAACATATGATTATAGGTTCATTTAAGGTAAATCTTATTACTAATTGGGTGGCCATGGCATGCTATGCTAGGTGTTAACCATGGTCTATGAGGTTTATAAAATGATTTAGAGAAATCATTTATGGTAAGAAAGAGTTCTGATGATATTAAGAGTTGATATCATGTCTCATTGCCAATTAGTGATGAGCCTAGTAAGTCACACACATACACAAGTTATCACCTATTTAAACATGATTTAATTAATTAATTAAAGAGTTTAATTGATTAATTAAATAGGTTTGGTTTGCAATTAGATTGCAAAGTCCCTAGCATGACTTGAAACCAAATCTAGATTATTGGATGTGTAGTATAAATTAAATTTATATTTAAAGTGTTTAAATATGAATTTAATTGATGAGAAATTAATTAATAGAGATTAATTAATTAATTTATATTTGATATAAATTAATTAGAAGAAGAAAATAATTATTTTGGGTTAAGAACTCAAAATTAAGACACAGGGGCATTTTGGTCATTTCACAGTGTGACACGTGGCACCGTGAGATGGTGACACATGGGATTACACATAAGCTTGCCAAATGTTTTTTTTTTAATCATGTAAGATGATTAAAATCAAGATTAAATATAGGTTTGACACTTGGCACAATGTGATTGGGTCATTTAAACCTAGAGCTAATCAAAAGGTGACATGTGGCTAGGGTTTAATGTGTTAACCTAGCTATTTAAGTGTGGTTATGAAAAGAAAAAATAACCAGTAGCCTCTCCTCTCATTTTTTCACGCCACTTTGAGCCTCTCCAGCTATTCTTCTTCATCTCTCATCAATTCAAAGAGATTAGCCATCAATCTCTTGAATTAAGAACACTAGAAATTGTTTCTAGTGTCCTGTTTACATCTCTAATCTCTTAAAAGGCAGAACTTGAATTTCTAATTAATAGAAAAGGCTTTAGAAGCTGTTCAAGGGCTGCCATAGGTGTTCTTGGTGTGGACAAGCTAGAGGGACAACATTTGGTGTCCTGAAGACGAATCTCAAAGGCGCAGACATGCAAAGTTGCATCAAGAGGTTAGTGTAATCGTTCTTGATTTAATCTAGGGTTCTAAAATTAATCTGATTAATTTTAAAATCTTAAATGGCAAATACAGATCCAAAAACATATTAAAAGAGTTTTAATATGTTGTTTATCATTGAAATCAAATAGATAAAAATAAATCTTGCATGGTGCATGTGACCCTAGGTGAAATTTTTTTGAATTCAATGGTATAATCTTGTGTTTTTCACGCTTCCGTTCCTTCAGAGCAGGCTCTGCTTGAGCTGGCGGAGCAGGTTCTCTCATGCCCCCAGTCTCAGCTGCTGCAGGTGAAGCATGACTCTCCACTTCCTCCTCAACTGCTCTCTGAGATGAAGGGTCCATATCCTATTCAAAATAAGAAAGATAAACAGATCTGCATTAGTGTCACCTTGACTCTTACAAATGCAATGCATGGTATGGACTCAATCTAGGCCCAAAAATGCCTAAACCGTGCTCTGATACCACTAAATGTGACACCCCTTACCCGACTACAGTGTAGCCGAGCAAGTTATGCCACTCAGTGTGCCGGAGCACTCTATTTTATCTTAATTCATTTTTATCGTAGTTTTGAATATAACTTGTGAAATATAATTCATTTATTGAAATTGTAATTTATTTGAGGTTCCGAAAATTTTAAAGAAAATCCGGTGAAGTACCGGCTAAAAATGGAGAAAACAGTTCTTCGGAACCTGTGAAAAACACTTCTAATAATCATATTCATCCATTCACAACCTCCAATATCAAAATCTCAATATTTTTCCAACCATTCGTTTCTCAATCATTCATCTCATTTATTAATCATGTACAAGTCATAAATAGACATTCACTCTTCCATTCACAAATACAATTTTCATTATTTACATGAAAATCAAAATTCATTACATAAGTTCAAATACATATGAGAAAATAGAAATTAGTTACAAAATATCAAAATGAAATCTAGTGTCCTACCAATGCACTGTGGAAGGTGAGGTGACACGGACACTATGCAGAACTGTGAACGGCCTTACCCAATCTGTGGTCTACTGGGCCCTCTGTCCAAATCTCCAGTACCTACGCATTGCAAAAGCGACGCGCTAAGCATAAAGCTTAGTGGTGCCAATAATACAAGAAAATATAATATGCAAGTAAAAATAATAATTTCCTAGCTATTGTGTTCATAAGAAATGAATAATTATTTTGTTATTGTTAAGTCGAGGGTTAATTACGTTTTATGATATTAACTTCTTCATGCATTTTGTTAATTATTTCCTTCATGATCTTAAGCTTCTTTGTATTTTATTGTAATCATTCCTGATATTTAATTTTCATATTTTCTTTAATAATCACCTCAATTATAGTTATACTTTTCCATTCATTTTGTTGCCCAAGTAACATATACTGGATGACTGGACTTGATAACGGGTCGTTGGCACTGGACACCGCGGTGTCTCGGGCCGTCATACCATGGGACGCAGAACGTCAACCATGTATGCAGTCAATATAGCTAAAAGCTATAATATCACATAATCAGGCATAAAAGCCATGAATACGGGCATAAAAGCCATGGATACGGGCATAAAGCCATGAATACAGGCACAAAGCCTTTCCTTTCGCAGTACTGCTAAAACAATACCCTGTTGGCATGCCAATCTATCCAATCTGACACACGTGTCTAGGCAATACAAGGGCACATAATATCATTAAATGTTCATAAGTTTTATTATTTCATTTTATGTTTCCAATTATCGTTCATAGTATTTTAATTTTATTTATAGTAGAAGCATAAATCTTCAAATCTCATTTTTATATAATTTATGCATTCATCATACCATTCACGTTAATTGCAATTTACATCAATCGATTTTCATGTACCATTTGTGCATCGAAATATTTCCATTTCTCTCATGATGAGAGCAATTAACCCATTTACCCATCCATGTGATTCATCTAATCGTTACAATATTTATATGAATTAGTATTCACATTATTACCTCTCATGCACCAATTTTTGTACAAGGTATTATAATCCTATTTGAAACAAAGACGTAAATCCTAATAATAACTTTATCTCATTTATACTGTAAACAATCCATTTGTGTTAATTACATTTTATATTTCAAGTTGTATTACTTATGTAATATGTGTCATTTTGTTTACTATTCACCTTACTAGTTAAACAAAATGTTGACTTTTTCATACACAATAAATTTATTGAACCTAAGTTCTCAAAGATACCACATTTTGCATTTAAAACTTGTTGGAATAAGTCACAAATACCATTTCCAAACTTAAAACCAAGAGGGCAAAATTTTCAGTTTTTGTGACCCAAATTTACTGTTCCATTAAGCCCTGTTGCAGTGGGAATTTGAGGAAATGGTAAACATGAAAGTTGTTCCTTATTTTGTCTAGTTGAATTTCCTTTTTTGAATCACTCCATTTGGAGTTTTGTAGCTCCAGATATGGCCCAAAAACCACAACTGGCCGGATTTCCATTCTGCAGAAATTACCATATCTACAGTAACATGAACAGTGACTGCCACTGCCATTTGGGTTAGGTTCTGGTCATAATTTGGGGTAGGTTTCTTCATGAAAGTTGTTTTCTATATCTTAACTTGTTTCTGTAAAAATTTCAGGTCAATTGACCTTATCTACAGTGAGTTATGGCCAAATGAACACTGTTCATTTGGTCATTTCTGCAGGTGCTGTTGCAGGGTATCCGGATTAGGGCCAACTTTTGGTCTACTTGCTTTGGTCTTTTGGGCATGGTTTCTTCAGCAAAAATGTGCCATTATAAGCCTAGTTTCATGTCCAATTGGCCAAACACCAATTGGACCTACACAGCCAAAGTTATGGCTGTATAAGTGGACTGAAATCTCAGTCACCTTGCTGCTGTCTTTAGGCAGCCTTCCATTTCAGTTTTGCCATGCATTAACTCACTTCAAATTATGATTAACTTGCCTTAAATGGTCACTAATTGACCATTAAAATGTCCATTAATCACTTCATAAACCAAGTCCAATTCTTCACTCCCAAAACCCTAATTTCAAATTTCAAAACTTAATCAATTAAATTCCTATCACTTCTCATGCATATAACTTCATCAATCATCATCACTAATCATGTATATATGCAGGAATTCATCAAACCCCATAAGGTTCCCAAGGTTGCTGAATTAGGGATGTTTAATTCCTTAACTAATTCTTTCAATTTCTTGAATTTCCCACTTAATTTGGCATGCATACTACACCTAAAATTGAAAGAAAAGGTTTTAGTGCACTAACCTTTAAGTGGCAGATTTTTCCCAAGTTTAATCTTCACTTTCTTTTCCTTTCTAGGCTGCCAAACACTTCCCAAGAGGTAGAGACAAGTTTTTAGTGAAGGGACGTAGGGTTTTATAGTGCAAATTCATGGGAAAATGGAAGTAATTAAAGAAAACTTCCATGGAGGGTTATGGAGGAGAGGATCACATTTTGAAGAAGAAGATGGCTGCTTGTTTTTTTAATTTTTTTGGTCTTTGTTTTGTTTCTTTTAAGTATTTAAGAAAGCTTATTAGCTTGTGATTGGTTGGTAATTTATAAATGACATCATTATGATGTCACAAATTGCTTTATTTTTATTTTTCTTTTCTTTTCATCACTACTCAATTTCAATTTAATTTTTAGTAATGTTTCTTCATATTTTATGTCATATTAATTATTTACTCAACTGGGCAAGTCGACCAAAAATCACCTCTGAAGGCGAAAAGACCAAAATGCCCTCCGTTTGGCTTAACGGGTCAAAATTGTCTGTACCGATTGTAAAATTTTTCTAAATATTTTCTTGGCATTCTAATGCCATAGGAACCTCAATGACCCTTCTCTGGAGTTCCAAAAATTATTTTATAAATTTTTCCCCAGGTCTAGGGCTCCTCGTTGCGAGAACCGCAACTTCCCTCTGGTTACCCATCGCTTGGGTACCGGCTCATTTAACTCAGTTGTATTTTATTTCTAAAATTTTTCCTAAATTTTTCTTATTAATATTTGAGTAAATTTTACTTCCTGACTTTAGATTAAATATTTTTCTGGACGTTCTAGCTGTCCGGACCGACACCGGTCACCGGAACAGTAGAATGTACAGAGTTGCTATCGGGAGGGTGTTACAGTATCACTGTGGAAGAAAGTGTTGAAATTCGGGAAAAAGGGAAAATTAAGCCCTAGGTTTGTTGGCCTATATGAAATTATTGAACGTGTGGGACCAGTAGCCTACAGATTAGCCTTACCACCTGAGCTGGACAAGATACATAATGTGTTCCATGTCTCGATACTCAGAAGATACAGATCATATCCTTCACATGTCATCTCAGCAGAAGAAATTATTGTACAACCTGACCTGACATATGAAGAAGAACCAATTAAAATCTTGGCACGAGAGGTAAAAGAGCTCACAAACAAGACAATTCCACTAGTGAAAATCCTATGGAGGCACCACAACACGAAAGAGGCAACATGGGAGAGCGAGGAGAAAATGAGGCAATAGTTCCCTCAGCTTTTCACATCAGGTAAATTTCGAGGACGAAATTTTTATTTAGAAGGGAAGAGTTGTAACATCCTCCCTGTACTAATTCTATAAGTTCTGTTGCTCCAGTGACCTAAAATCAGTCCAGGCAAGTCAGGATGTCTTGAACTATACTTCGGTGATAGTGAACAGACATATATTGATGAAATAAATAAAAAGAAAATACAAGAAAAATTAAAGAAAAATAAAAGAGAGAAAATGAAACTAAGTTAAACGAGCCAGCACTGTAGCGATGGGTGACCGCACCGGGAAGTTATGACGAAGGCAATTACCGATCCTAGAACCGCGAGAAACCCTCAGAATTAAATTTCGGGACATAATTAAAGGTTTATTGAAATGCAATTGATACTAGAAATATTAAAGAAAAATTAATAAATAAGTATAAAGAAAAATAAAAAATCGAGAAACAAACAAAAATCGGTGTTACCGAAAAATCAGGAATACAACCTGACGCAGGGCATTTTGGTCATTTGACACCTAGAGTTGCCTTTTGACCTTAATTTCCATTAAAAATAAATGATATTATACTTTGGAAATGCCATGAAAATAAGAAAGTATACACACCATGTAATTAAAGTAAGTTTGGGGGGATTAATTGAAATATTACTAAGTTTACTTATTAAATTATTAAACTATACTTAGTGGAACTTAGTGGAGGATTTATGGGACCATATAACCACTTAAGGACAGATTTTCTTTCCCACTAACAACTTCATCTTCAACCTCACTCTCACTTGCCGAAATTGATCCTCCCATTTCCACCATTGCCGCCCATGCAAAGGCTCCATTGGTGCATGATCAAGCCATGATTTCTTGCAAGTTTCTTCATTAAACTTGATCTACACTTCATGGGCAATACATAGGCAGCAAAAAGGAGAGAATATATCAAGGTTTAGCAAGCTCCAAAACAAGGTTAGTGCTAGTTTTCCTTACCTCACTTGATTAAACTTTATACTAAGGTTGAGATGAGTTGAATGGTGAAGAAATTGGAAGGTTTTGATGGGTTGTTGATGTGTACAAGTTTCAGCAGCCATGAAAGCTTGATATGTTTGAGTTTTTCTTACCTCTAATGGATGGGAATTAAGGTTGATTAACTCAAATGGAAGTTATAATAGGTTAATGCCCAAGTATGTGTATGTTAGTGCTTGAATTAAGGGTTTAAAAATGAGATTTTGATACTTTAGTAAACTGTCATGTTTGGTAGCCTTTAATCTCATGAAATTGTGTATGAGTTTATGAAATTTATTGATGAAATATTATGGTGTTTAATTGTGGGCAATTTGTGTAATTGCCATGGAAGTGTATATGTAATATAGGTGTTGATGTATATTGAATTTGGGTTGAAGTAAATGTTGAACATTAATGGTGTATTGTGTGCATTGAACACTTGAGTGTTCTTCCCAAAATGCTTTGCTGGAATTATGTTGAATATGTATAGAAGTGACATGAATGAATACTGAAGTATTGGAAGGAGGAGGATTGTCAAATTGGAAGTGTGATTTTCATGTGCAGGTTGTGTGTTATTGGCAGTACCTAAATTAGGTTATAAGTGCAAAATTGTGAACCCAATTGGTATGAGGCCAATGGGAGGTGAAACTAGACACAAAATAGGCCAACTTTCATGTGGAAATGTTGCCAAAATTCTGCCTAGAAACTGACATTAAAAATGACCAAATCCTAAATTGCAACCTTGCAAACCCAGATTTTTGACCATATGAACAGTAGTCACTAAGATAACCATAACTCACTCAAAAGAGGTCCAAATGACCTGAAATTTTTACCATGGAAAGCTTAGACATAGAGCTACAATTCTTATAGGACATCAAAGCCCATAAATGACCAGAACCAAGTAAATTTGCTTACCCAATTTCGGGTACCAAAACTGCCAGAACTGAATGTGACCTAAAATTGACCAAATTTTGCACTAAAGATGCAATCTGTCCAGCTTTAGTAAATTGATCATATCTTGGTCTATACAACACAGAATGACCTGAAATTTGTGCCAAAAGTTCAATAAGACATAGAGATACAATTTTTCTTCTTTGACCAGAAGCTAAAAACAAAGAGAAATAGGACATTAAGCTAGACTAATCTAGCACGCTAAAACTGAAAATTTGACATTTACCTGCAATGAAGCTTGAAGTAAATTGGCAATGAATGCCAAGTAAATTGCATTATGTTGGCAACATATTGAATTACAAAATGTGACATGTTGATGTTAGAATTAACTTATCCATATTACCTAAAAAGGTCAATATTTACATTGACTTGTGAATTACATGATAACTAGTAAACTCAAAAAAATGAAGAATTAAACAATTGATTTGTAATGTGCCCTAGTTTGCCTAGTTGACTAGTTTGGATAGGTTGGCATGCCAATAGGATTCTGACAGCTGTTCTACAAATGGATTTATGCCATACTGTGTTTTTATGGCTTATTATGCTGCACTGTGACTTTAATAGCCTACGGCTATACGTATTGTGTTATTATACTTGGCTTATCGCCGGATTGATTATATGGCTTTTTAGCCACACTGTTTGCACACCGGGAGACACTTTGTGACCGATGGTATGACGGCCTGAGGTACTAGGTACCCAATGGCAATATATCCATTTATCCAGTATGGTCAGTGTATAGGCTACACGGGCAGTTAATTTAAGCACTATTAAATTCATATAGCTAAATCTAGTCTACTGACATACAGTACCACCAAAATTAGCAAAAATTGAAATGTTAGCAAATAAAAATATAAATAGCAACTGCAAAGAATATCAATGTTATAAATTCATAAACAATTCATTTATTTTATTTTAGTGTATATTTCTTTATATTTGGCACCACTAAGCAGAATTGCTTAGCGCATTGCTTTTGCTACGCATAGGTATTGGAGACACAGCTGGGGAGCCCAGCAGACCTACGACCGGGTGAGACATCAGATCATTATAGGAGTCCAGAGTCATCTGAACTACACTGCATACATGCTAGGACTTAGGATCTTGTGTAATGACTATCAGTTGTATTTTGACATTTTGTTATGTAATTTTGTTTATTCTAAAACTTTAAGGTTTGTAATGATTTGTACATATTAAACTCTTATTGAGAGTGTTTGGATGAATGTAAATTATGATGGATTGTATTTTGAAACTATGAAATTTTGAGACTGAAAAAGAATTTAGAAGGTTGAGATTATCATATTGATTTCTTTTTAACAGGTTTAGAAGGACAATTTGTTCAAAATATAGATGGCACCTTGCCGGATTTTTATTACCATTTTTGAAACACTAATTTTATTAAATTATGAAAATAGAACCAGCATGATATGAACTTTATATAAAAGACTTCTTAAATCAAAATTGAGTTCAGAAAATGAGATAATCACAGACTAGGTGCTCCGGCACGTCTTGCTCAGCTACACTGTAGACGGGTGAAGGGTGTTACATGACTTGTTTCATTTCTTTCATCAATTCTAAGTTTATTTCACATACATAAACATAAAGTTACAGGGGAGTTGAAGAGTTAGAACACTAACCTTGACTTTGGATTTCAATCTTCCAATTCTCTCCACTTTCTTTCAAATTTTCTGTATCAATCTTCTTTAAAAGTAGAAATAGTAAGGTTTATGGGGGATTTTTGGGGAATTTAGGGTTGACTTGTGGAATTAAAAACTTGGATCAAGCTTTAATGGAGGATGGAAATGGAGGTGGGGGTGGAGTGGTGGTTCGGCCGAATGGTTTAGGGAAGAAAGGTGTTTCTTTCATTTTTCTATTTTCTTTATTTTTATGCCTTTTTATGTCTTATTTGACTTAGTCAAATTTTATTTAATTAAAATGACTTTTATTGCATCATGCATGAGGTAATGTGATGATGCAATAATTCATTTTTTCTTTTCTTTTTCTATTTCCTTTAATTTCCCATTCTTCTTTAATTTAATTCTCTATTCCAAAATTTTCATTTCTCCGATTTTATTGGACAGTTAGGTCAGGAGTCACCTCTAGGGGTGAATTGACTAATTTGTCCTTCACCGATTTGATCCAGTTTGCAAATAATTCGGTATTTCTTCTGGAGTCTTGATCTAATTTATGACCCACTTATCAACTCTTTTATGTGATTTTCTCTTTTTCACTAGGTTCGCAATAGTCCTTAGGACCACGGTGTCATAATTTCCCATTCAAAATTAGGGTTAGGATTGACCTCGTAGTCACTTCTCGGTAAGGTCACCTATCACTGTGACCCTCGGCTCATTTAACCTTTTATGCTCTGTTTTTCCTATTTATACTTAACTATCTGGCAATCACTATTTATTTTCATTCAGGGTTTTTTATAAGTTTCTTAAATGTGGTTTTAATCTTCTTAATTGTTCGGACCAACATCGGTCTCTAGAACAGTGAAATATACTAGGCTATGCATAAAGGGGTGTCACAATTCTCTCCCCCCTTAAAATAAATTTTGTCTCAAAATTTTACCTGGCATCAGTCTCTGAACAGATGTGGGTGCTGTTTCCTCATGTCCTCTTCTCATTCCCAAGTAGCCTCCTGGCCTAAGTGATGGTTCCACAGCACTTTCACCAACAGTATCTTCTTGTTCCGTAGCTACTTTACCTCATATGCTAGAATTTCTATGGGTTCTTGCTAGTATGTGAGGTCTGGATTCACCTCAATTTCTTCCATTGGTAACACATGAGATGGGTTTAATCTATACCTCCTCAACATGGACACATGGAAGACATTATGTATCTTCTCTAACTCTGGAGGTAGTGCTAAATGATATGCCAAAGGACCCACTCTTTCCAGAACCTCATATGGTCCGATAAAATGAGAACTCAGTTTCACCTTTCTGTCAAATCTCATAATTTTCTTCTAAGGGGAAACCTTGAGGAATACTTTCTCACCCACTGCATACTGAATGTTTTGCCTCTTCAAATCAATATAGGACTTCTAACGATCTAATGCATCCTTGAGTCAATCTCTAATCAATCTTATTCTCTCCTCTATTTGCTGACCAATTTCTGGCCTAATCATCTTTCTTTCGCCCACTTCATCCCAATACAAAGGAGTTCTGCACTTTCTACCATACAGAGCTTCATATGGAGGCATCCCAATGCTTGATTGGTAACTATTGTTGTAAGCAAACCTAATCAGAGGCAAGTGTGTGTCCTAACTACCCTCAAACTCAATCACACAAGCCCTTAGCATATCCTCCAATATCTGTATTACCCTCTCAGACTGGCCATTTGTCTATGGGTGGAATACCATGCTGAAATTCAATCCAGTTCCTAAGGCTTTCTGAAGACTACCCCAGAATCTAGAAGTGAACTTAGGATCTCTGTCAGATACAATTGATATTGTAGTTCATGTAGTCTTACAATCTCATCTATGTACAATTTGGCCAATTTCTTTAAACTATAGTTCATCTGGACTGGCAGAAAATGAGCAGACTTGGTTAATCTATCAACTATGTGAAGTAGCAGAAGTGTGAAAAACACAAGTTTATACCATTGAATTCAAAAATTTTTACATAGGGTCACATGCATCATGCAAGATTTATTTTTATCTATTTGATTTCAATGATAAACAATATATTAAAACTCTTTTAATATGTTTTTTGGATCTTTATTTTCCATTTAAGATTTTAAAATTAATCAAATTAATTTTAGAACCCTAGATTAAATCAAGAACAAACACACTAACCTCTTGATGCACTGCAGTGTATTTGTGCCTTTGAGATGCGTCTTCAGGACACCAAATGTTGTCCCTCTAGCCTGTCCACACCAAGAACACCTATGGTAGCCCTTAAATAGCTTCTAAAGCTTTTTTTTATTATTTAGAAAATCAAGTTCTGCCTCTTAAGAGATTAAAGATGTAAACAGGACACTAGAAACAATTTCTAGTATTTTTAATTCAAGAGATTATTTGCTAATCTCTTGGAATTGGTGAGAGATGAAGAAGAAGAGAGGAGAGGAGCCTTTGGGTGGTGGCACAAAGAAGAGCAGCTGCTGCTTGTGTTTTTATTTTTTTTTCATAACAACACTTATATAGCCATGTCAACACATTAAACCCTTGCCACATGTCACCCTCTGATTGGTTCTAGGTTTAATTGACCCAATCACATTGTGCCAAGTGTCAAACCTATATTTAATCTTAATTTTAATCAAATTACATGATTAAAAGACATTTGGCAAGCTTATGTAAAATGCCAAGTGTAACCATCTCATGGTGCCACATGTTACCCTATGAAATAACCAAAATGCCCCTATGTCTTAATTTTGAGTTCTGTACCCAAAATAATTATTTCTCTTCTTCTAATCAATTTATATCAAATATAAATCAATTAATTAATCTTTGTTAATTAATTTCTCATTAATTAAATTCATATTTAAAAACTTTAAATATAAATTTAACTTATACTATACATCAAATAATCTAGATTTGGTTTCAAGCCATGCTAGGGACTTTGTAATCTAATTGTAAACCAAACCTATTTAATTAATCAATTAAACTCTTTAATTAATTAATTAAAATATTTAATTTGGTGATTACTTGTGTATGTGTGTGACTTACTAGGCTCATCACTAATTGGCAAGGAGACATGATATCAACTCTTAATATCATCAAAACTCTTTCTTACCATAAATGATTTCTCTAAATCATTTTATGCACCTCATAGACCATGGTTAACACCTAGCATAGCATGCCATGGCCACCCAATCAGTAATAAGGTTTACCTTAAATGAACCTATAATCATATGTTATCATGCACTAGAATCTCTCTGTTACAAAATCCCAACTCAAGCTGGAGTCATAGTTTATGTCAAACCCCATTTGCTATGACTATTATGTTCTTTTTTAATTCCAGTTCTTGATTAAAAAGATTTTCTCATCATAAACTCTTTCTGATTAAATCTATCTGTCCTGGCTAGGAACTTGAAACATCAAGAATAATTAAATAAACATAGGATTTTGTCTCTATTTACTTAGAGGAACAGATTCCATCTTGATCAGTACCTACCTCCATATATAACTAGTAGGAGCCAACACATGCCCATATACCCATACACAGTACAAGTATGAAAGAAGTATCAAACTCAAACTACCTATATACAAGATAACTATGCTATCTCAGGTCTAAAGATTATATGCACTGATATGATTTACGGCAAAAGGTTGACAAGAGTAAACTCTATGTGCTTGTCATAAGTGTCACTGATTCGGCCTACTTATCATATATAAGTGCCTATCATGTTTGTTATATGGCATGAGACTCACCATTCCATCTTATTTATATCTCATATAAATAACTTGGAAACAAACATGAATACAATCTTTCTAGATAAGTCATGTCCTTATTATAAAGTATCCTCGATTGTGAACCTATTTATGATACTTTGTACTAGAAATACTGTCACTCATATTCTTAACAACTTAAGAATAGAATTTCTAACAAAATATCAATGGACCTTTTCTATTACACATAAATATATTATGTAAATGGAAAAGTGGAAATGCCTTTTATTAATAAAACATGTACAAGATACATATTAAATTATATGCTCTAGGGCATACTACTAACAATCTCCCACTAGCACTAGAGCCATTCATTACAATATCTTAGACCCATCTTCTCAAGATGTCAGTCTAACTGAGCTTGGAATAAAGGCTTAGTGAATGGATCAGCTGGATTTTCAGCTGATGCTATTTTTTGCATGGCTGTGTCGCCTTGCCCAACTATTTTTCTGATAATGTGGTAGTGCCTTTCTATGTATTTGGATTTCTAGTGAGACTGGGATTTCTTATATCCAAACAGCTTCCTTTGCAGTATCTGATACAGCAATATACTCAGCCTCTGTAGTGGAATCTGCAGTCGTGCTCTGTTTGGAACTCTTCCAACTGACTGCACCTCCATTACAAATGAACACATATCCAGAGGTAGACTTTCTATCATTGATATCTGATTGGAAATTAGAATTAGTATAACCATCCAATTGCAAGTCTCCATCTCTATAGATCAAGAATAAATCCTTAGTTCTTCTCAAGTACTTAAGGATATTCTTGACAGCTATCCAGTGTTTCAAACCTGGATTGGATTGATACCTGCTAGTCAAACTAACAGCATATGCGATATCCGGCCTAGTACACAACATTACATACATTAAACTTCCAATAGCTGAAGAATATGGAATCTTGGCCATCTTATCTCTTTCTTCAGGTGTCTTTAGAGACATCTCTTTAGAAAGGTGGATACCATGTCTCACTGGTAAGAATCCTCTCTTGGATTCAAGCATGTTAAACCTCTTTAACACCTTTTCCAAATATAGACTTTAGGACAAACCAATTACTCTTTTTGCTCTATCTCTATAGATGCGAATCCCAAGAATATAGGTTGCCTCCCCTAAGTCTTTCATGGAGAATGTATTTGACAACCATACCTTTACATTTGTCAACATACTTGTGTCATTACCCATCAACAGTATATCATCCACATATAAGACAAGCAAAGTGATAGCACTGTCACTAACCTTCTTATATACACATGGCTCATCCTCATTTTTGATAAAACCAAATGACTTAATGGCTTCATCAAAATGGATGTTCTAACTCCTTGAAGCTTGATTTAGCCCATAAATGGATCGCTTTAGCATGCGCACTTTGGAACCATCTTGGGATTCATAACCACTAGGTTGTTCTATGAAAATGTTTTCTTCAATATATCCATTGAGAAAAGCTATTTTGACATCCATCTGCCAAATCTCATAATCATAGTATGCAGCTATTGCTAATAGAATCCTAATTGATTTAAGCATGGCAACAGGCAAGAAAGTCTCCTCATAGTCGTTTCCTTGCCTTTGGCGAAACCCTTTCGCTACTAGCCTTGCCTTATAGGTCTCTATCTTTCCATCAAAACCAATTTTCTTCTTGAAAACCCTTTTGTTCCCTATGGGTACAATACCTTCAGGTGGGTTAATAAGATCCCAAACTTGATTCTTGTACATGGAATCAATTTCTGATTTCATAGCATTAATCCATTTTGAAGAGTTTATATCTGATATAGCTTCTTCATAGGTAAGTGGATCATCTCCATGATCTACTTCTTCATGAGTAGACAACTCTTGTTCTTCTTCATGAAGGAAACCATATCTCACTGGTGGGTGAGATACCTTGGTTGTTCTACGAGGAACAGCTGTAGATGTTTCATCAACTGGTGTAGATTGACTAGATGGATCTATATCCATTTGATCTGTTGGTTGGTCAGAATTCTCTAATTCTAACTCTGTTTGCCTTCCTTTGCCTCTTTCTTGAATAAACTGTTGTTCAAGAAATGTAGCATCTCTACTCACCACAACCTTTTGTGATGTAGGCAAATAAAAATAATATCCAAAACTATCTTTTGGATATTCAACAAATCGACCCTTTTCTAATCTGGTTTTCAGTTTATCAGTGTTTAGCTTTTTGATATAAGCTGGACAACCCCAAATCTTAATATGCTTAAGACTTGGTTTTCTTTCATGCCATATCTCATAAGGAGTGGAGGAAACTGATTTTGATGGAATCCTATTCAGAATATATAAAGCTGATTCTAATGCAAATCCCTAAAAGGAGATTGGCATATTAGTATAGCTCATCATACTGCGTACCATATCCAATAGGGTACGATTTCTTATTTCAGATACACCATTCAGCTGTGGCGTTCCTGGAGGAGTCAGCTGGGAAAGAATGCCATGCTTTCTCAAGTATTCATCAAATTCAGTACTCAAATATTCACCTCCACGATCCGATCGAAGAGCTTTAATACTCTTTCCTGTTTGATTTTCTACTTCAGATTTAAATTCTTTGAACTTTTCAAAAGATTCATGTTTGTATTTCACCAAATACAAATACCCAAACCTTGATTCATCATCAGTAAAGGTAATAAAATAATGAAAAATGCCTCTAGCTATTTCTTTAAATGGACCACATACATCACTATGTATTAGCTCTAAAATATTTTCAGCTCTTAATCCTTGTCCAACAAAAGGTACTTTAGTCATTTGGCCCTGAAGGCAAGATTCACAAGTTGGAGTAGGCTCAAAGCCCAATGAGGATAAAATCCCCATTTTCTCCAATTTTGCAATCTTATCTTCTGCAACATGACATAACCTTCAGTGCCAAATATATTTTGAACTAGTGTCTAGTGTCACACCCTACTCCTCGTAAGATGTAACACGCTACCGTAGTACACCTAATGAATTACCGTACTTCGCCTACCGGTAACTTATTAAATATGCTACAAGGGATTTTAAAATAATTTTCGTTCATTTTTAAATTGGTGGGTAAAAATTTTTTTTTTTAGATTTTAAAAACCTTTATTTAAAGTCCAAACATAAATTAAAATTTTAGATATTTAAAATCTCTGCAATTTTTACAAAAATTTTGGCAGAGTGCCATCTGTATTTTGAGAAAACAGTTCTTCAAAACCTGAAAATAAAGACACTCCCAATACTTTTCTCAATCACAACTCCATTATTCAATCTCATTTCACAAATCAACACAAGCAACTCAATACATAGTTTAAATTAAATCAAACATTGAAACCTCTCATTAAGGTAACAAAATTAATATTTATATTCATGGGATCACAAAAAATTTAGTAGTGCAAAACTTTACAAATACTTAAAATCTCAATATAACCTTATAATGATTTGTATTTCATTACAATCTAAAAATATATTACGAAAGAGTCGGTACAACTGCTCAAAGTAAATTTCATACATACAATTACAGAATTACATCAAAATCTAAAGTACAAGGGAATACCTATGATATACCAGAAGATAGTCTCACTATGCCTTTTAGTAATCTTGCTCAGTTGCTTTATATTTTCTTTCACCTGCGACAGCATACAAAGTTATCGCTGAGTGGTGAACTCAGTGGTGCACAAACTAATAATTTAAAGCTTAATACAAGTTATGCTTGATAATTCATAACAAATAAAAATTAAAAATTTCTAAATTCTTCAAAATTCATAACATTCATAAATCAATATTTTCATTCATGTAAATTATTCATTTGAATAAAATTTTGATCAAATAGTAACTATTTATCTACATTTCTTTTAATTCCCGAAACAACGAAAAAATATTTTGAATCATTGACAAATTATTTATTTCAACCACAATTTATCAAACTATGCATAATTTAAAGGGCGTTGCCAACAATTCACACATTTGAACCCATGACCCAAAATTCAAATAGATACCGTGTTGTACACCACGACATTTCACACTCTCCCAATAACCGAGGGATAAAGGGAGGAACAAAGACTAGCTAGTATATATGAGTACTTATTCAAACTCTTCCTCAACTGGCAAGCCAGAGAGGAAGGAACTCGCCCCATCTAGTGGAGGAGATATCTCACTAGACAAGCAAATGAGAATTCACAATATATTTTGCCATTTCAACTGTGGTTTCAAATCATAATCAAAACAATTTCTATTTACAAAGTGTTTACAAATCATCAACATATTTAATCATCATAAATTCATGCTCAAGGTTGGCAACACATCAAACTTAAAATTTACAATCCTCAAAACCATACAATAAATCCTTAAATGCATAAGAAAATTTACATTTAATTTATACAATTTCATTCAACAAATTAAAATCCTCAGCACAACAAAATTATAAATCATAAAATAAACTTGTGCAAATCAATTTAGAAGTGAAAAGTAACAAAATAGTTAGTTGTGCACAAACCTTATAGGAGTCGCATCTTGGCCTTGACTCGATGTCTTGGGTTCTTTCTCGGTAATCTTTTCCACTGAAACACATAGTTTCATAGTGTTTCAGTATCACAATTTATCATAACTCCAAAAATAATTTCAAATATACTTATACCTAGCTTTAATATGCTAAACTTGACATTCTTCAAAATTTGTATTTCGGGGTTACTATTCATGATACTATTCAAGTCAATTTGTTGACTTTCTAATGCTTAATTGGTATGGGAATTCCAACTTCACCACATACCACATTTTGGTTACTAAATTTGTTGGTTTTGGTTGTTTACTCAAATTCTAAATCTTTTAGGCAAATTTGTAAATTTTCAGTTTTAAATGTCTTATGTTGCACTGTTCCATTGGTCATTTTACTATTAGAATTTGCTAAGCTTTCTTCATAGAAAATGTTCCCTATTGTCTTAACTTTATTCTCCTTTTTGAATCCCTCCAATTGGAGTTTTTTAGCTCAAGTTATAGCCATTTGAATCATGGCTGCCGGATTGGACTTAACCCAGATTTCTGGGTACCAAACTGGTTCTGGCAGTTTTAAGTCACCAAATTTGGGTGGCCAAATGACTTGGTTAAGGGCATAATTTGGGTTTGTGTTCTTCATGAAAGTTTTCGGGCTATGTCTCAGCTGTCCACTGGTAAAATTTATGGTCATTGAGACCTACCTAGCCCAAGTTATGGTCAAATGAACAGACACACTGTTCATTTGGTCATTTTTGTATAGGTCAGATTGCCTAATCTGGATTTGGTCAAATTGTTCACTAGGTTTTGGTCACTTTTTGGGCATGATTCCTCAATGAAAAATGTGTCATTTTGTGTCTAGTTTCATTTCCAATTGGCCTCACACCAATTGGGCTTGTAAATTTTCAGTTTTGGTCCCTGAAAGGGACCTTGGTCCTACCGCCTGCATAATGACCATTTTCAATCCGAATTTAAACTCACTTCTAACTCTTCCAACACATCTCAATTGGTCACAAATGACCATTTTTCATCTCAAACAAGGTCAAACACACCATTTGACCAATTCTCACTTTTTTGTCTCCTAAACCCTAGGTGCCAAAAACCCTAACTTACACAATTCATTCAATTAATAAATTTAAAATATATAATCAACATCTATACACTTAATTCATCTCAAATAATCATTCAAAACTATCAAACTCATTCATTTCAAACTCTAATCCTAGATGGCTAAAATTTCTATTTGGTCCCCCATAATAGTTTTCTTTTGAATTTAAGTTAAAATCTAAGTTAAGTTAACTCAAAACATATGTTTTAAACTAAAAATTTCAATTTAAATTCTTACCTCACTTGAGCTTTCCAATCTTCTTAATTCTTCAATTTTATTCAAATTTTCTCTTTCAAATCTTTTTTTTGAAGCTCAATTTGAGGATTTCTATAAGTTTTCTGAGGGATTTATGTGGTAATTTAGGGTTA
The DNA here is from genome assembly GCF_030052815.1 of Hevea brasiliensis. Classification (NCBI taxonomy): domain Eukaryota; kingdom Viridiplantae; phylum Streptophyta; class Magnoliopsida; order Malpighiales; family Euphorbiaceae; genus Hevea; species Hevea brasiliensis. The sequence goes on along the minus strand of NC_079497.1, from coordinate 76,229,732 downwards.
CAAAAGCTCAAAGTGAGCATTAATGGAGGGAAGGAAAAGAAAAAAATTGAGAGAGAAGAGAGTTCACGGCAAGAAGAAGAAGAAAGGGAAAAAATGAAATTTCTTTCAATTTTTGCTATTTTATGTCTTTTAAAATTGCTTTTGACTTGGTCAATTTAGGTAGGAAAATTAAAATTAGTTTTGACATCATGATGATGTCATAAAGGTAATGTAATAAGTCCCATTTTTATTCTTTTTCTTTTTCTTTAATTTTTGAATAGTCCTTTAATTTAATTTTCGATTCCAAAATTTTCTTTTCTCTGATTTTATTTGACAGTTAGGTGAGGAGTCAGCTCTTGGGGTCAATTGACCAAGTTGCCCCTCGCCGATTCAACCCGGTTTGCAAATAATTCAGTATTTCTTCCGGCTCCCTGACCTAATTATTTGGCTGGCTTAACAATTCTTTTTCGTGATTTTCTCTTTTTCCACTGTGTTCGCAATAGTCCTAAGGACCGCAGCATCACATTTTCTAGTTCGAAGTTTGAGTTTAGACTGACCTCATAGTCACTTCTCGAGAAGGTCACCCATCTCTGTGACTCTCGGCTCATTTAACTTCTTATGTTCTGTTTTTCTTATTTATACTTAACTAATTGACAATTACTAATTATTTGTGTTCAAGGCTTAACTAAGTGTCTTAAACATAGTTATAATCCTCTAAATTGTCCGGACCGATACCGGTCATCGGAACAGTAACATATACCAGGCTATGCAAATAGGGGTGTTACAATTCTCCCCCCTTAAAATAATTTCGTCCTTGAAATTTTACCTGGTATCAGTCTCTAAATAGTTATGGGTGCTATCTACTCAAGTCCTATTCACGCTCCTAAGTAGCTTTCTGGCCTAAATGATGGTTCCTTAGCACTTTAACCAATACTATTTATTCATCGATTGCTCACCTCGTGTGCCAAGTTTCTTATGAGCCTCTATCATAAGTTAGATTCAAATTCATTTCAATTTTAGAGATAAGCAAATCTGTGTGCTAGTGGATCCACTCTTTCTAGGATCTCGTATGATCCTATGGGTGAGAACTTAGTTTTACTCTTTTCTTATCAAATCTCTTGATCATTTGATACAACCTTCAGTTTAATTTAGAATATTTTAGTCTTTTCTTGCTGTTGTTTTAGCAATTATTTTCCTTTGTAGTCTTTTTTTTTTAAATGACCTTATTGGTCATATATGAATTGTTTATCTCTTTCTTGGCCGTAGGTCCATAACATTATCTTACCATCTCTATTTATGACCAAGGCCTACATGCCATTTTGCACTATCTTGTTTGCTTTTGTTTAACTTATTTTCTTCTTGATAAAATAGTTCGAGATATCGTTACGCGTCTTAAGTAGGTTGTTTGCCCTTGTGACAATTCATCATCTAGTGTTTTTCTCATTTCTATTCTTTTTTTTTTTATTTCACAACTTAACTTTAATTATTTTATTCCTCAATCTTATCTTCTTCCTTAACTTGACTATCGAGTCATGATTTAGCACCTCTTATCATCCCTAATAAATCCACTATACTTTAATATTACTTTGATTTGGTCCTCTGACCATTCTAGTCAACACTTTAACTAATATTCATAACGTTTCTTTATTACATTCGCACCATCTACTCTAATTTTTACTTCCACAACTCTTGTAACACCCTCCCCGTAGCAACTCCGTACATTCTACTGTTCCGGTGACCGTTGTCGGTCCGGATAGCTAGAACGTCCGGAAAAATATTTAAACTAAAGTCAGGAACCATAATTAACTCAAATATTAATAAGAAAAATTTAGTAAAAATTTTAGAAATAAAATACAGTTAAGTCAAAAGAGCCGGTGCCCAAGCGATGGGTAACCAGAGGTAAGTTGCGGTTCTCGCAACGAGGAGCCCTAGACCCGGGGGAAAAATTATAAAATAATTTTTGGGACTCCAGAGAAGGGTCATTGAGGTTCCCATGGCATTAGAATGCTAAGAAAATACCTAGAAAAATTTTTCAATCGGTACAGACAATTTTGACCCGTTAAGCCAAACGGAGGGCATTTTGGTCATTTCGCCTTTAGAGACGATTTTTGGCCGACTTGTCCAGTTGAGTAAATAATTATTATGATCTAAAATATGAATAAATATTACTAAAAATTAAATTGAAATTGAGTAGTGATGAAAAGAAAAGAAAAATCAAAATAAAGCAATTTGTGACATCACATGATGTCACTCACTTACTCCCAACCAATCACAAGTTAACAAGCTTTCTTAAATCACTTAAAAGAGACAAATGGACCTAAAAATTCTGCTCTTCTTCTTCTTCTTCTTCCTCCAATACGTGACCTCTTCCATAGCTAAGCATATTCAAGCTTTTCAAAGCTTGATTCACCCATTTCTACCCAACAAAATCATAACCTAGCTTCACAAAAAATTAACCTAGCAACTTGAGCAACCTCTAGGCAGCCAAAAGAGGAAGAAAGAAGGGAGTTTGGGTGGCTGGAAATTCTGCCTCACTCAAGGTTAGTGCACATATACACCTAAAGCTCTTTATTTCTATGTTAAAGACTTGAAATAAGTAAGGAATTGTAAGTAAAATGAATAAAAACTATGTGTGTGTATGCCATAAATTTCAGCTGCCCTAAGGAAGGAATAGGATTGAGTGTTGTTGATGGACTTAGAATGAATTAGAGCTTATGTTTAATGTGTATAAACACATATATAATGAATGGAAGTATGTAACTAAGGTGTATGGGTGAATTGCAATGAGAAATTAGGGTTTTGAGAAGTGAAAGATTGACTTGACTTAGGAAATTGTTAGGGAACATTTTAATGGTCAATTAGTGACCATTTTAGGTAAGTTAAGCACAATTTGGACTGAAAAATAAAATTGCAAAGTGAAGATATAGGCTGCCCTAGGACAGCAGCAGAGAGACTGAAAATTCAGTCCAATTACACAGCCATAACTTGGGCTGTGTTGGTCCAATTGGTGTTTGGCCAATTGGACATGAAACTAGGCTTATAATGACACATTTTTGCTGAAGAAACCATGCCCAAAAGACCAAAGCAAGAGGACCAAAACTTGGCCCCAATCCGGATCCCCTGCAACAGCACCTGCAGAAATGACCAAATGAACAGTAACTGTTCATTTGGCCATAACTCACTGTAGATTTATTCAATTGACCTGAAATTTTTACAGCAACAAGTTAAGACATAGACAAACAACTTTCATGAAGAAACCTACCCCAAATTATGACCAGAACCTAACCCAAATGGCAGTCACAGTTACTGTTCAAACCTGCAACTCTGCAGATTTTCATTTGAGCAGCAATGTTTGGAGGACTATAACTCTCTCCAGAAAACTCGGATTTAGGCGATTCTTGAACCGATGGAAACCTAAGGCATAGTAGAACATTTCATATGAAGAAAGTTAGACCAAATTATGAACTTAACTTGATCAAATTACTGACCAAAGTTGGACCAAAAATCTGCCAGACCCAAAATCTCAGCATGAACAGTGCACGTGAACAGTAAACTTATTTTGGCCATAACTTGAGCTACAAAACTCCAAATGGAGTGATTCAAAAAAATAAATTCAACTAGACAAAATAAGGAACATTTTTTATGAAGGAAGTTTTGTCAAATTCCAACAGTAAATCGACCAATGAAATAGTGCAACTTCGGAGCACCAAAACCGAAAATTGGCAATTTTGCCAAAATGACCTAAGCTTTGAGAAAGTGATCAAAACCAACAAGTTTTAAATGAAAAATGTAGTATGTTGGAAGTGCCAAAGTCAATGTACATATTTTCTATGCAAAAGTCAACATTTTGGTTGACTAATGAAGTGAATAGTGACATGAAAACTTGAAATAAGCTTGGAAATAGATTTGGTAATTGATTCCAACAAGTTTTAAATGCAAAATGTGGTACATCGGGAGTATTAAAACCAATGTACCTATTGTTTATGCAAAAGTCAATATTTTAGTTGACTAATGAAATGAATAGTGACACAAAAACTTGAAATTCAAAATTTGAAATTAGAAATGCATCTAGGGGACTTTAAATTGCAATTGGCAATTAATACTAGCAAATGTAAAACTCAAAATGTGGGATCTTGGTGTAATAAGAATTAATATATCCATTAAGTATAAAAAGGTCAACATTTTGGTTGACTAGTAAGGTGAATAGTAATCAAAATGATTAGTAAATTAAGATGAAGACCTAGAACCAATTCTAAGCTTAAATGCTTAGAATTGTATGACAAATATGGACTATGCATCCTAGTCAAAATTGTTAAAAAGAAATTTAGGCCATAAATTTGAAATCCATGAAATATTCATGGATTACTTGAAACATGAAAAATAAGTCACCTAATTGATGTGAATAGATAGTTAGAGCACATATGCTCATCACAAATGGAATTCATAAAATATTAGAAACTCAACTTGAAATATAAAATTTGTAATTACATAAGTAGATTCTTGAATGTATAAATGAGAAAGGAAAAATGTTTTGAATACAATGGTACATGTGAACCATTGTTTAGAATTGTGATCAATATGAATAACATAATGAATGGATAAATAAACCATATTAATGTATGAATGAGACATTAGTTCTCATTATTGTAAAGAGGAGAAGTATTTTGAGTACAATGGTATAAAAGAATAATTGATGTGAATTGTGATCATATAAATGATCAAATGAATGTATGAATTATAATTGAAATTTATCATAAAATAATGAAGTCATAAAGCACAATATATTAATATTTTAAAGTATCAAATGCCCTAGTATACCTAACAAGATTGGTTTGGATAGTTTGGCATGCCAATAGGGTATTGTTTTAGCAGTACTGCGAAAGGAAAGGCTTTATGCCTGTATTCATGGCTTTATGCCCGTATCCATGGCTTTTATGCCCGTATTCATGGCTTTTATGCCCGATTATGTGATATCATGGCTTTTTAGCCATACTGACTGCATACATAGTTGACGTTCTGCGTCCCATGGTATGACGGCCCGAGGCACCGCGGTGTCCAGTGCCAACGACCCGTTATCCAGTCCAGTCGTCTAGTATAGGTTACTTGGACAGTCAATTAAAGTATTATTCAATTCAGGCAACTAAGTTAAGTTAAGATCCAGTACAATTAAATTAAGTATTGAATGAATAAGCAAAAGAGATTAGCAAAAGAAACATAACAAAAATATAAATTGCAGAACCGAACAGACTTGAAATACAATACAGATAGAATAAATTATATACCTGCTAGTATTACTGGAAAGTTATAAACTAAGCACTTCCAAAGAGGAACAAACTAGTATATAAGATCGTTGATACTAGAAATACCATACCAAATTAAATTGATTCTTGAGTATCTGAATTATCATTTATTTCCTTCTTTACTTGTATATATTATTTCTGGTTATATTATTGCACCACTAAGCAGAAATGCTTAGCGCGATGGAATTGCTTCCTCGCAGCATCAAGGTAAAACCAGAGACTGTCGATCGAGATTTTTGGAGTCCAGATCTGCGTATGTCGTAAGAGTTCAAGATTGTCACCTCCTCAAAGAATGCATGTAGATAGGGCTCATTTTATACATGTTATGTATATTGTTCATTCCTAGCACATTGTAAATTATTTGTATATCTTATACAAAATAAACTCATGTAATTAACCTATGAATTATGGAAGCTATTCAAAGTAAGTATTTTAGTATGTGAATTAAATTTGAGTTATAATGAGATTATACTTGTGAATATTGAGATATTGAAAATCTAATGAGATTTCTGAGAAATCTGGATACTGTATTGAGATACATTATGTTTGAAAATTTTTGAGACTATTAAGTTTGAGAAATTGAGTATATATTGAAATTGTCTTTGGCAGGTTCAGAAGAACTGTTAGTCCAAATTACAGCCGACACTTTGTCGGATTATCGTTAAAATTTTTGAAATTTCCAATTTAGTTAGATTTTGATAAAAGTAAAAATAGCCTAAATCTTCAATAAAGTTTTTGAATAAATAAATCAAGAACTGTAATGAAATCAGATAAAATAGAGTGCTCCGGCACACTGAATGGCATAACTTGCTCGGCTACACTGTAGTCGGGTAAGGGGTGTCACAACTCTTTTATCTATTGATATTCTACAGCTTATTTTCCGCTGGTTTGCGATTGTCGCAAGGGGTTTTGCGGTCGCCTGAACGAACCCTCACCGAAGTGGGAAGGAGTGAGGAGTCGCCACCTTAGTTTTGAGGGAAACTAAAGAAAACCATTTGTGGAAGTAAATTGAAATGAAACCACTTCAAGACAGAGATTCTAGGTTCGGAGTCCGTAAACGGGTGGGGAAGGTGTTAGGCACCCCACCTCGTCCCTCAATAAGGGCAAGTAGATTTAACTTCGCGTTTTTCATAAATTAGTTAGGAGGGCTCGGATGGAGATGTTAATCCTTTTGTCAAAAAGGAAATTTTAATTTTTCACTAAATTCGGATCACCCAGATACATATGTAAATGGGACAACCTTAGTGAGTTACTGTTGTATGTTAATTTTATTTGAAAGGAATATTTTATTAAAATTTAATTTAAGAATTGGATAAGAACTCTTCTCCCAACTGTTTAATATTTATTAAAATTTTGAGTTGAGACCAGATAAGAACTCTCTCCCTATCTCTATTAAATATTTATTAAAATTCTGAGTTGAAACCGGATAAGAACTCTCCTCCGATCTCTATTTAATATTTATTAAAATTCTGAGTTGAGACCGGATAAGAACTCTCCTCCGATCTCTATTTAATATTTATTAAAATTTTGAGTTGAGACCGGAAAAGAACTCTTTTCCGATCTCTATTTAATATTTATTAAAATTCTGAGTTGAGACCGGATAAGAACTCTCCTCCGATCTCTATTTAATATTTATTAAAATTTTGAGTTGAGACCGGAAAAGAACTCTCTTCCGATCTCTATTTAATATTTATTAAAATTTTGAGTTGAGACCGAATAAGAATTCTCCTTCGATACTCGTTAGATCAAAATTGAATTGAGACAGGATAAGAACTCTCCTCCGATCTCTTCGGAATTCGATCACAGCTATATATCTTAAGAGCCTAAGTTTAAGAGTTCTAGTATTTAAAGATGCCAAGGGTCGTAATAAGGCTTCCTTTAACTTATTGGTATTTTGTGACTAAATAAGGGATGCCGGACTGAATTTTACCGACCTCCCATGTGGTCGCCTTACCAGCATTCCCTCTGTTCCATTTTACTCATATGAGATTTGATCTTTATTCCGTCTTATGGTGTTATGCCGACCTATCTTCTACGTCAGCCTAGCAATTCAATTTAGCTATTTCCCCTGACGTGTTATTTAGACCATCTTTTTTCAAAGAGACCCCTAAAATACAATTACCTATTTTATCCTAACCACTTATATATTATTCAGGACTAGATTACTTGCGTTCCAAAATAATAAAGATCAACAAAAATATGATTTGGCCGACGTAGAAGCCAACTGAAGCACGACCTACCTTTGCATTTTCAAGTGTGATATGACCTTAAAGAAAATAACATGCATGAAAAAGAAAAAAGGAAATACGCAAAACAAGAACTAAATAAAATGGCAATATGAACACTGACCTGTAAGAAGTCGGATTTAGTGAGCTAACTACAGAATCACAGAACGTAATAAAATCGCAAGTTGGTAGCCAGGTGACTAAGGTCCGCCTTGGAACAAAGAGTACTTCACTAAATGCAATCGAGTCAGAATTATACCCGAGTTTAAATGAGATTGAACATGGACGACGGAAATAAAAATACAGATAACCAGGAACTGAAAAATGGGAATGCTACTGGATAATGAACGAGCTGAAAATGAAAAGTTCCAGTGTTCAAAATCTTTTAAGAAAACACTTCAGGAAACTGGTTCCAAAAGCTCTTCTTATGAAAGCAGAGTAATAATCTGAATTAAATTTCAGAGTTCTTCCACTATAGTAACAACCTTCTTTCCTTTTTTCCGTCCCCTGAATAGTTTTTCATGCAGGTATTTATAGGAATCGGGTGCTCCCCATGAAGGGTCAGGATTTATTTGGAGGGAAATGGAGGGTCAAGATTTCGAAGGACATGATCGGATGTTCAGGAATTAAAGAGAATCAAAATGAATGGCTGAGATCACTCTTCAGAATATTTTTCCTTTTCTTCTTTTAATCTGACGGTCCCAAATCTTCTCGTCCGGAACGATCTGAGGGCTAAGAGCGAAAGACGCTGGTATTGTCGTCTTCTCTCTTGATCCAAGGGTTCCGGGTTTGTCCTTACTAGTGAGATCAACGGTGGGGATTGGGATGTACAGGACTGTCATGACATACCCTGGCACCTGTCAGAATTGCGGGCGATTCTTAGGCGTGCGTTGGAGATCTCGTCTGCCACGCTTTAACTACCTCGGCTCTGATTCTGACGACGGTTATTTGGGATTTGTCTTATTCTCTTTGCCTTTCGATCCCTCCCACGCTCTTATTCCGATCTCTCATGCTGATCCCCCATCTTCCGATCTCTTATTCCAATCTTTCCCTTTCTCTGGTCCGGTCTGGTCAAAGCATTAATTTGCCCTCGATTCCCGAGGCGTTCGCTTCGTTTTCTGCTCAGCAATAAATGCCCGTTTTCCCCTATATATACCCCCGACGACAGAGACATTTCCTTCATCTGATTTTTCTCTCTCCCTTCTTTCTTTTCCAGTTCTAGCTGCTCCGACGGTCGTTCCGGCCATGATTGTGGTTTTTGATCCCTCTCCGATGGACTTCCTTATTCCTCGACTGAAAATTTACCACCCCGGTGATCGCATAACCTTGTCTGATGCTCCGCTGACCCTTGGCGGTTGCTTCCTCAAGTTCATTCGGCTTCTCACCACATTAAGTGTTCCGACAGCGGTTTCCTCCCACATTGGGTGTTTCGACAGCGGATTAAGCTCCGATCGGCGACACCCTTGGGATCAGTTATAAACCTGGGACTCTTTAGATAGGATGTCCCACCGGTCTCTAGAGATCGCCCAAATGATGTAATCCTTCAATGTAATCAGATCTCTAGAGATCGCCCAAATGATGTAGTTAGACCTTTATTGTAATCCGATCCCTAGAGATCGCCCAAATGATGTAATCCGATCTTTTGGAAATAAAAATCTTGTTTGTCCAATTATTGTCTTATTGATTATTTTTCGATCTCTGATATATTTGTCCGATCTGGTTCCTAACAAAACGACTCTTAACTAATCCTTCATTCAACTTATTATGCCAATCTCCATTTAACCGATCTCCTTGGAATGTTCGAATATTTGAGAGAAGTGTCAGAACAGCTGGCAAGTCCCACCAATCGATGTGTTGCCTAGAACCTCGTGAGCATTAAATGCTCGGAATAGTATAAATAGGGGTGGGGGGGGGTAGCCAGTTGTTCTCTTATTCCATTTTTAGTCCCTTGCTCACAACTTCGAAGTTCTCTCGTTTTCCCAAGTTCTTCCGACGCCGATCAAACTCCGATAAGGGCTTTGATCTTCTTTTTAGTTTAAGTTCTTTATTTCTTTTGAAAATGAGCGGTGCTGAAGGTCAAAGAGCGGCGAGTCCTCCCTCCATTCAGTTCTCGTGGTCGTCTGACGAAGAATAAGTGGTCGGGCTAAGCGCGCAAACAGAATCTCCTAGGGCCTCTGTTCCAGCTCGGGGGCAGATCGGACCATCAAGGCAAGTACCTTCTTTAGGGAGGGAGAATCTCCCTATAGACGAGTTGCCATCGATCTTACAAGAGTCCGATCTGCAATCCTTCAGCCAGGAGTACAATATTCGCCCTGATTCGTACGAACTTATCCGGTGCCACGGCGATCACCGAGCCGATCACTTCTTTGAAGAGAATGACCTGTTTATGGTATACGAGGAACAGTTAAAGGCTGGTCTTCGGTTCCCTCTGGATGACTTCTTCAAGGAGGTCCTAAAACTTCATCGGGTGTGCATTGCTCAAGTTCACCCTAACTCGTGGCGGATCTTAGTAGCCTTCCGAGGTCTATGCCGATCTAAGGGAATCAGACCTACCGCTAAGGTGTTCGCCGAACTGCACAGGCTAACTCGCCGAAAGGACGACGATCACTGGTTTTTTCAAGCGAAGCCTCATTGCGGGCTCTTCACCGACCTGCCCTCCTCCCTTAAAAATTGGAAGAACCGCTTCTTCATTCTAAGGAGCAAAAATTCGACCTGCTTTAAGGACTTCCCTCGTAGCTGGTGGCACCAGGGGCCCTTGCTTCCGAAGCGCGTTAACCTGAACCAGGAGGAAAGCTTAATAGTGATGGATCTGAAAAATCAGGTTGCCACTCAAAAGTATTCCTGTTTAGATGCAGTGACCGCCGAGTTGCACCATTGGACCCTACAGCTGCTCACCGGCCAAGATCGCGAACTTCCGCTCTCTGACCTCAGCCCTGGTATTTTCTAAATCTCAGATCTCAGGACCTTAACGATCTCACTGACCTCTCCTTTGTGCAGGTATGGCGGGTGATGAGGGTTCTAGGAAGCGGAAGAAAGAAAGAGAGATCTCCCGAAAAGTAAAGGAGATGAAGCGTTCGGAAATGCTTCGAACTCCCGGCCATGAACCAGGGGAGACGCAGGGAGGCCCGTCCCGACCTTCGGGACCGCCGATCACTGAAGCTGTCCGATCTCCTCCTCAACAGGAAGAGCTGGCTCCACCTCCTCCAGCTGCTCCAAGCACAGAAAGGGGGCCTTCTCAATCTTCTGTGAGAGCCTCTTCTCGTGGCACTCAAACGTTGATCGAGTCCCTGAAGAATAACCGATCGTCGAGAACCCCGCTTTTGCCAAAGTCTTGGGGTCTTCCATCCGCCGCGAGGATCGACAAAGCTATCCTCGACAGTCTTGACGATATCTTGACTTGCGCCATGAGCCTGAACGTGGAGTGCCTGGTGAACCAGACCATAGTTCGGGAAAAGGCTCATCGCCTGGGCAAGGAGGTCGAAAAGAAGAATCAGGAAATGGCTTCCCTCCGATCCCAACTCGCATCCGCTCAGGATTACATATCTCAAGTTGAGGGGCGGGCGAAGTTCTATGAAGACAGAGTGGCCGAACAAAATCATGTTCTGGCTGAAAGGGATCATGCTCTCAGGGAAGTCGAGGCGCTCCGGGCCAACGAAGCTTCTCAGGTCGCCCAACTTATCGAGGAGCTTAAGGCGAAAGATGAAGAAATGGTGACGGGGATAGCTGGTGCCTATGTGATTGCTCACAAGGACCTCTTAGCCGAACTCCAGAAGCGTTACCCAGAAGAGGACTTCTCTTGGATGGCTGACCTGGCTCCCGGGGGCGAGGGTGAGGATAGTGAAGAGGAGGGAGAGGATGAGCAAAATGTAGATCAGGCTGGGGGTGATCCCTCAGCCGAATAACTTGTACAAATTTTGCAATGAATGAAATAGAATGCCTTTTTGTTCGATGAATGGTTGTGATTGGAAAATTTCTAAACACTTGATTGTCTGAGTATATTGAAACAACTGAAAACCATTATTATCCTAAGTGTGAGAGATCGGAAAATACAACATGCATGAGATTGCTAAACGAAACTTAATTGAAAATTTTGGCTTGAACATCTAAGATCGGGATCTTCATTAAACTGAATTAGAAGCTTAGCTCGATTATTCCTAAACTTTTAAAAGGGAGGTCGATCATGAATATTGGCCGCAAGGTTCTAGTGTTGGCTCAATTTCGTCTGACAAGAGAGATTGGGAATATAGTTAACTGGTCAGGATATTTGACAATGGGCTTGAGAGATCGGTGAATGATTTGAGAGATCGGTAAGGCTTTGACTGATATGAGGACTTAGCATTGACTCAACTTTTTGTGAAGAGAGATCGGAACCGGGGTTAGATGGCAAGGAGAGACTTAGTGCTAGGGATCGGTTTCGAAGTTTATTGGTTCTGGGGATCGGCCAAAATATGGTGTCGACAGCTGCCCCTCTTTACATAATTTCTATTAAGGAAAAATTTCCCGTGTAGGAATTATGTAAAGATTCAGACCCGTATTTTGGACGATTAGGTGTCCGAAACTAAAGCATACCTAAGTCAGTGACTTAGGGATCGGTATCAGAAGTTAAATTAAAATCAACATGGATCAAGGAACTGGAGGTTCATAACAGGAAATTTAAATTGCAGGAAATTAAAATCAACTTAGATCAAGGAACCAGAGGTTGATAACAGGAAATCTAAATTGCAGGAAATTAAAATCAACTTAGATCAAGGAACCAGAGGTTGATAACAGGAAATTTAAATTGCGGGAAATTAAAATCAACTTAAATCAAGGAACCAGAGGTTGATTGCAGGAAATTAAAATTGCGGGAAATTAAAATCAACTTAGATCAAGGAACCAGAGGTTGATAGCAAGAAATTTAAATTGCGGGAAATTAAAATCAACTTAGATCAAGGAACCAGAGGTTGATAACAGGAAATTTAAATTGCAGAAAATTAAAATCAACTTAGATCAAGGAACCAGAGGTTGACAACAGGAAATTTAAATTGCAGGATATTAAAATCAACTTAGATCAAGGAACCAGAGGTTGATAATAGGAAATTTAAATTGCAGGAAATTAAAATCAACTTAGATCAAGGAACCAGAGGTTGATTGCAGGAAATTAAAATTGCGGGAAATTAAAATCAACTTAGATCAAGGAACCAGAGGTTGATGACAGGAAAATTTAAATTGCCGAAAATTAAAATCAACTTAGATCAAGGAACCAGAGGTTGATAACAGGAAATTTAAATTGCAGGAAATTAAAATCAACTTAGATCAAGGAACCAGAGGTTGATTGCAGGAAATTAAAATTGCGGGAAATTAAAATCAACTTAGATCAAGGAACCAGAGGTTGATAACAGGAAATTTAAATTGCAGGAAATTAAAATCAACTTAGATCAAGGAACCAGAGGTTGATAACAGGAAATGTAAATTGCAGGAAAATAAAATCAACTTAGATCAAGGAACCAGAGGTTGATAACAGGAAATTTAAATTGCGGGAAATTAAAATCAACTTAGATCAAGGAACCAGAGGTTGATTGCAGGAAATTAAAATTGCGGGAAATTAAAATCAACTTAGATCAACGAACCAGAGGTTGATAGCAAGAAATTTAAATTGCGGGAAATTAAAATCAACTTAGATCAAGGATCCAGAGGTTGATAACAGGAAATTTAAATTGCAGAAAATTAAAATCAACTTAGATCAAGGAACCAGAGGTTGATAACAGGAAATTTAAATTGCAGGAAATTAAAATCAACTTAGATCAAGGAACCAGAGGTTGATAACAGGAAATTTAAGTTGCAGGAAATTAAAATCAACTTAGATCAAGGAACCAGAGGTTGATTGCAGGAAATTAAAATTGCGGGAAATTAAAATCAACTTAGATCAAGGAACCAGAGGTTGATGACAGGAAAGTTTAAATTGCAGAAAATTAAAATCAACTTAGATCAAGGAACCAGAGGTTGATAACAGGAAATTTAAATTGCAGGAAATTAAAATCAACTTAGATCAAGGAACCAAAGGTTGATTGCAGGAAAGTAAAATTGCGGGAAATTAAAATCAACTTAGATCAAGGAACCAGAGGTTGATGACAGGAAAATTTAAATTGCAGAAAATTAAAATCAACTTAGATCAAGGAACCAGAGGTTGATAACAGGAAATTTAAATGCAGGAAATTAAAATCAACTTAGATCAAGGAACCAGAGGTTGATAACAAGAAATTAAAATTGTAAGAAATTAAAATCAACTTAGATCAAGGAACCAGAGGTTGATTGCAGGAAATTAAAATTGCGGAAAATTAAAATCAACTTAGATCAAGGAACCAGAGGTTAATAGCAAGAAATTTAAATTGCGGGAAATTAAAATCAACTTATATCAAGGAACCAGAGGTTGATAACAAGAAATTTAAAATTGCAGAAAATTAAAATCAACTTAGATCAAGGAATCAGAGGTTGACAACAGGAAATTTAAATTGCAGGATATTAAAATCAACTTAGATCAAGGAACCAGAGGTTGATAACAGGAAATTTAAATTGCAGGAAATTAAAATCAACTTAGATCAAGGAACCAGAGGTTGATTGCAGGAAATTAAAATTGCGGGAAATTAAAATCAACTTAGATCAAGGAACCAGAGGTTGATGACAGGAAAATTTAAATTGCAGAAAATTAAAATCAACTTAGATCAAGGAACCAGAGGTTGATAACAGGAAATTAAAATTGCAGGAAATTAAAATCAACTTAGATCAAGGAACCAGAGGTTGATTGCAGGAAATTAAAATTGCGGGAAATTAAAATCAACTTAGATCAAGGAACCAGAGGTTGATGACAGGAAAATTTAATTTGCAGGAAATTAAAATCAACTTAGATCAAGGAACCAGAGGTTGATAACAGGAAATGTAAATTGCAGGAAATTAAAATCAACTTAGATCAAGGAACCAGAGGTTGATAACAGGAAATTTAAATTGCGGGAAATTACAATCAACTTAGATCAAGGAACCAGAGGTTGATTGCAGGAAATTAAAATTGCGGGAAATTAAAATCAACTTAGATCAACGAACCAGAGGTTGATAGCAAGAAATTTAAATTGCGGGAAATTAAAATCAACTTAGATCAAGGAACCAGAGGTTGATAACAGGAAATTTAAATTGCAGAAAATTAAAATCAACTTAGATCAAGGAACCAGAGGTTGGTAACAGGAAATGTAAATTGCAGGAAATTAAAATCAACTTAGATCAAGGAACCAGAGGTTGATAGCAAGAAATTTAAATTGTGGGAAATTAAAATCAACTTAGATCAAGGAACCAGAGGTTGATAACAGGAAATTTAAATTGTAGGAAATTAAAATCAACTTAGATCAAGGAACCAGAGGTTGATAACAGGAAATTTAAATTGCAGGAAATTAAAATCAACTTAGATCAAGGAACCAGAGGTTGATTGCAGGAAATTTAAATTGCGGGAAATTAAAATCAACTTAGATCAAGGAACCAGAGGTTGATGACAGAAAAATTTAAATTGCAGAAAATTAAAATCAACTTAGATCAAGGAACCAGAGGTTGATAACAGGAAATTTAAATTGCAGGAAATTAAAATCAACTTAGATCAAGGAACCAGAGGTTGATTGTAGGAAATTAAAATTGCGGGAAATTAAAATCAACTTAGATCAAGGAACCAGAGGTTGATGACAGGAAAATTTAAATTGCAGAAAATTAAAATCAACTTAGATCAAGGAACCAGAGGTTGATAACAGGAAATTTAAATGCAGGAAATGAAAATCAACTTAGATCAAGGAACCAGAGGTTGATAACAGGAAATTAAAATCAACTTAGATCAAGGAACCAAAGGTTGATAGCAGGAAACTTAAATGCAGGAAATTAAAATTGCGGGAAATTAAAATCAACTTAGATCAAGGAACCAGAGGTTGATAACAGGAAATTTAAATGCAGGAAATTAAAATCAACTTAGATCAAGGAACCAGAGGTTGATAACAGGAAATTTAAAATTGCAGGAAATTAAAATCAACTTAGATCAAGGAACCATAGGTTGATAGCAAGAAATTTAAATTGCGGGAAATTAAAATCAACTTAGATCAAGGAACCAGAGGTTGATTGCAGGAAATTAAAATTGCGGGAAATTAAAATCAACTTAGATCAAGGAACCAGAGGTTGATGACAGGAAAATTTAAATTGCAGAAAATTAAAATCAACTTAGATCAAGGAACCAGAGGTTGATAACAGGAAATTTAAATGTAGGAAATTAAAATTAACTTAGATCAAGGATCCAGAGGTTGATAAAAGGAAATTTAAATTGCAGGAAATTAAAAATGACAGGAAATTTAAATTGCACTCACAAAGCAAGTCTAATCCGGACACAGGAAGTTCTTCCCCAATGAAGTGTACTTAACAGAATCCCGAAGACCAATGACGAATGGAGGACGAGTTGCAAGACTTGACCTATGGCCCTGTTCCTTCAAATGCCCCTTTTCTGTTTTTGAGACTTTCTCCTGAAAAGCACCCTCGTGGGTTTTCACTTCCCCTTCGTCTATATGACCAGAAGTGCCCCTTCGTCTATATATATATATATATATATATATATATATATATATATATATATATATATATATATATATGCAAATCTCATAGTAAAGTACGTGAGGTTATCAATTGTCAAATCTTAATCTTATGGCAAAAATTTTAACCGATTTAAATAAGGCATTAAATAACGAGATTGCAGAAAGATAAATATAAGGGAAAGATAGAAACATGGGGAATGAAGTGTGATTTTATTATGGTTTAATATAAACAAAGATAGAATTTCAAAGAAGAAGGGTACAAGGATAGATCTCACATATTCCTTGTGGCTGGCTTTGAAATCCCTTAGCTACCATTATTTCAAATTCTCTGAAGCCTCATGTCACGACGGTTTATTTCCCTTCTCGGTCTCATGCTTCTTTCCTTATTTCTCCCTTTTGGTTCTTGGGATGCCCTTTCGGGTTTTCACCCCTAGATTTTTTATTTTTATTTTTTTTTTGGATAACTCACTTTTTCAGGATGCCCTTTCGGGTTTTCATCCTTCACTCATTTTGCAGAAGGCGCCCTCTCAGGGTTTTCGCCTTCTTTCACACATTTTGCTAGGAGCGCCCTTTTGGGTTTTCACCCCTACTTTTTTTATTTTTTTTCTTTTTAATTTTTTTTTTAAGCATAGTATTTCTTGACGGTGTCAGCATTTACAGGTCTCGGACACTCTTCACCGTCCATGTGGGTCAAGATCAAGGCTCCTCCAGAAAATGCCTTCTTAACTACATAGGGCCCCTCGTAGGTTGGTGACCATTTGCCCCGGGGATCATTTTGATTCGGCAGTACTTTCTTCAGAACTAAGTCCCCGGGTTGGAATTCACGCGGGCGAACGTTTTTGTCAAATGCTCTAGCCATCCTCATCTGGTATAACTGCCTATGACATGCTGCTGCTAACCTTTTCTCATCAAGCAAGTTTAACTGATCCAATCTTGACCGGATCCATTCTGACTCATCAATACCTGACTCCTTCAGAATCCTTAGGGAAGGAATTTCAACTTCAATCGGCAATACTGCTTCCATCCCATAAACCAGTGAGTACGGAGTTGCCCCAGTTGAGGTTCTTACAGAAGTCCGGTATGCGTGGAGAGCGTAGGGAAGCATATCATGCCAATCCCTATACATGACCGTTATTTTCCGGATTATCCTCTTAAGATTTTTGTTTGCAGCTTCCACCGCTCCATTCATCTGGGGACGGTATGGGGAGGAATTGAGGTGCCGGATTTTGTATTGATCACACAGTTTCTGGATCTTTGGACCATTCAGATTCTTAGCGTTATCAGTCACGATTTCATTAGGGAGGCCATGCCGGCAGATGATGTTGCTTCTGAGGAATCTGAGAAACGTATTCTGTGTGATGTGCGCATAGGATGTTGCTTCGACCCACTTGGAGAAATAATCGATGGCCACAAGGATGAATCTGTGCCCATTGGATGCCTTGGGATTGATGGGACCAATCACATCGATGCCCCACATTGCGAAAGGCCATGGTGAAACGAGGTTGAACAACTTGTGAGGTGGCACATTGATTGGATCGGCATAGATTTGACACTTATGGCATTTTCGGAAATACACGACACAATCCTTTTCCATTGTGGTCCAAAAATACCCACGTCGCATGATTTGCTTAGCCATCATGTGCCCATTGGCATGGGTTGCACAATTTCCCTCATGAGTCTCAAAAAGGATTTTCTTCGCCTCCTTTGCGTTCACACATCTCAATAATTCGCCGTTGGAGCTCCTCTTGTATAGGGTTTCTCCACTGGGGAAGTATCCCAATGCTAATCTTTGAATCATTTTCTTTTCGTTCTTGCTCGCCCCCAAAGGGAATTCTCTGGTTCTACAGTAGACCAGGATGTCATGATACCAAGGCTTTCTATCGGGCTCTTCTTCAATCATGAAGCAATATGCTGGCTCACTTCTTGCTTTAATCTTCAATGTATGAGCCATCCGACCCTCTTCGATTTGAGCCATAACAGCTAGAGTAGCTAAGGCATCAGCAAATTGATTCTTGTCCCTACTAAGGTGAGTGAAAGAGATTTCTTCGAATTTCTTGATCAGCTCCAACAGGTACTTCTGATATGGGATTAGCTTGGGATCCTTGGTTTGCCATTCTCCCTTGACTTGATAAATAATCAGGGCTGAGTCTCCATATACCTCCAGCTTCCTGATTTTCATTTCGATGGCAGCCTGTAGACCCATCACACAAGCTTCGTATTCCGCGACGTTGTTGGTGCAGTCAAATCTCAACTTAACGGCTATCGGGAAGTGCTTTCCATCTGGGGATATCAATACAGCTCCAATTCCATTCCCGGACAAATTGACAGCTCCGTCGAAATACATTTCCCATACATCGGCTGGCCCCTCTTCTTCGCAATCCACTTCATTAATGTGCTCATCAGGGAACTCAAAATCCAGAGCTTCATAATCCTGGATAGGATTTTCTGCCAGGAGGTCAGCAATCACGCTACCTTTCACCGCTTTCCGGGTCATATAGACTATGTCATATTGGGAGAGTACAACCTGCCACTTGGCTATCCTACCTGGCATGAATGGGCTTTCGAATACATATTTGATAGGATCCATCCTGGAGATGAGCCATGTCTTGTGATTCAACATGTAGTGTTTGAGGCGGTTTGCTGTCCAGGCTAACGCGCAGCAAGTCTTTTCTAAGAAAGAGTACCTTGACTCACAATCATTGAACTTCTTGCTCAGGTAATAAATAGCCCTCTCCTTTCGCCCGGTATCATCATGTTGTCCCAAAACACATCCCATCGAGTCCTGCTGGACTGCCATATACAGGATAAGAGGCCTTCCTGCCACGGGTGGGACCCATACTGGTGGTCTTGACAAGTATTGCTTGATCTTCTCAAAAGCCTCTTGGCAAACTGAATCCCATTGGGTGGAGTTGTTTTTCCGGAGTAGCCTGAAAATTGGCTCAGCTTTAGCAGTGAGATTGGAAATGAATCTTGAAATGTAGTTCAACTTTCACAGAAAGCTGGGCACCTCCCTTTCCGTTCTTGGGGATGGCATCTCTTGAATAGCTCGAACCTTGTCTGGATCAACCTCTATTCCCCTCTCACTTACTATGAATCCCAACAACTTTCCCGATCTAGCTCCGAATATGCATTTGGTGGTTCTGGCCAACTGGTATTTCCTGAGTCTCTCGAACACTTTCCTCAGTACCTGCACATGACTTTCTTCTCCCCGGGATTTGATGATCATATCATCCACATATACTTCCACCTCTTTATGCATCATATCGTGGAATAATGTGACCATTGCACGCTGGTAAGTAGCACCAGCATTCTTCAACCCAAAAGGCATGACCCGATAGCAAAATACTCCCCATTGAGTGATGAAAGCAGTTTTATCCTTATCTTCCTCGTCCATCGGGATCTGATTGTACCCTGATGCCCCATCAATACACGAACACCTACCCAATCCCGCAGCATTGTCAACTAACACATCAATGTGAGGGTGAGGGAAATCTTCTTTCAAGCTCGCTTTATTGAGATCCCTGTAATCGACGCACACCCGAACTCTCCCGTCCTTCTTCATTACCGGGACCACATTAGCTATCCATTGGGGATATTTGACCACTTCCAGGAACCCAGCGTCATACTGTTTCTTAACTTCATCCCGAACTTTGAGTAGTGTGTTGGGATTCATTCTCCTTAACTTCTGCTTTACCGGGACTATCCCTGGAATTAGGGGAATTTTGTGCGTCACTATCTGGGGGTCCAAACCCACCATATCATTATAGCTCCAGGAAAATACGTCGAGGAATTCTTTAAGCAGACTGATCATATCTCCCAATTCTTCACTCTCCACTACCTTGAGTTCCCTTTTTACTTCTTCTGTGCCTAAATTTATGGTGCGCGTTTCGTCTCCACAAGGCACGAGGGAGGGCTCATCCTTTTCACTGTCTTCTTGTGTAGGGTCTTCCTCAGAATCATTTGAAGTAATGGCAGTTATGGGGATTTCAAAATTAACCAGAGGAATCTCTGAATCTATTGGATTATTAGGTGTTAATTGATGAATGGTCCTGAATGAATAAAAAAATGTATATTAAGGATGGAATTCAAAAGAAAGAGAGAATTGGATTTAAAATGCGCTATTAATTCATTAACGTTTGTGCCATAAGAAAAAGGTCCATTTACAGTATTACACTTGTCACCATGGACAAAATGATCAAGTGTAGATAACCAAAGGTACTTTACTTGAAATTGAGTACAGGGATGTCCTCTGCCGTCCAGTTGTCCAATTCCTGCCCCTCAGCTATTGGCGAGACTAGGGCCTCATACAAAGAATCCAGTTGGATGATATCTATGGATGGATCATCGGGTGATTCTTCTGTATTTGCCGGATGTTGAATGACCGGTTTCGTGAAGATCTCCGTGATTCTCGGGACTACCCTTCCTTTGCCCATTTTCTGATCAAACCTCTGATCCCGAAGTATTTTCCTCATCCAGAATCGCCCATCCATGAGGGCATCCTCCTCATATCCCAAACCACAATGGCCTACCTTCTGAATAGCCGGTATGGGTTCCACAATTCCTTGCAAGGCAGTGCCTAGGCCTTTTCCCTCCTGATATCTATTCCTTGACATTACTTTGGCCACCATAGCCATAGCCCCTTCATTTCTGGTTTCTTGTAACTCAAGGGCCTGGAAAGAACTTTCCAACGACTCCTCGGCCACTTCCACGTAAGGAAGTGATTGTGGCTTGGTGACTAATATGGCTTCTTCTCCTCTCACCGTGATGATTCTGCCATCCATGATGTATTTTATTCTCTGGTGCAAAGTTGAGGGAACGGCGTTGGCAGAATGGATCCAAGGCCTCCCCAACAACATAGTGTAGGCCGGCTCTATATTCATCACCTGGAATGTGACGCTGAAAGTGCATGCGCCAATCTGAAGTGGCAAGTCAATATCTCCCAACACTTCTCTCCTAGTACCGTCAAAGGCTCTTACCACCATAGCACTTTAACGTATATCCGATTGGTCAACTGGCAACCTAGCTAAGGTAGCGCTAGGGAGTACATTGAGAGCTGACCCGTTATCAATAAGTACCTTGGCTACTATACATCCCTTACACTTCACCGTTACATGTAGAGCCTTAGTGTGCCTTAAACCCGCAGGGTCTATCTCGTCCTCTGAGAAAGTAACAAAGCTGAATGCCTGGATTTGTCCCACTATCTTCTCAAACTGCCCCGGAGTAATGTCAGGGCTCACAAAGGCCTGATCCAGAATTCTCTGCAGGGCTTGACGGTGCACCTCTGAACTCAAGATCAGTGACAGCAGTGAAATCCGTGCAGGCGTCTTCCTCAACTGTTCCACCACATCATACTCACTTTGCTTCATTATTTGGAGTAATAACTCCTCCTCTTCTTTACACTCAGCAGGCTCTGCTTCCTCTGTCTTCTCAACCTCCTCTTCGGTGTTCTTCAGTGACTCTCCCATTTTTACTTTCCCTTTTCTCTTTTCTTTTTCTTCCCATCAGAACACCTCCCACTTCGAGTTATGAACTCGACCTCTTGCTCAAGGGAGGAGGGCTTTGTGGCAGTGACGGGTTGGGGATCTACTTGGGGAGTAGCACTGGTAGCAGGTCCGGCATAAGTCATTTTAAAATGTTCATGCGGGGTAAAGCATGGTTTTGGTGGTGCTGGAGGTGAGGCCAGATTAGGAGCTGATATACTGCTTGATGCTCCTTGGGTGAAGACTTGGAAATTGTAATTCCAAGGTATGGCGTGGGTGTTGGTAACAGGGAGCTGAGGAGGAGTTCGGATAACAGTTACTGGTGGTGAAGCTACTGGTGGAGAGAAGGTGATTCTGGGTTTGGAGGTAGAAGCATTCTGATTGTATCTAGTCGTGTTTACTCCCACTTCTGTTTTTGACCTCTCCTGGCATATCAGAACCTTGAGAGACAATAAGTTCCGAACCTCTTGCTCAATCCTCACACTGCACTCGTGATCATTGCCGCCTCCATGATAAGGACACCCCGTACTCTCTTCCAATCCCGCTACCTGAGGGTAGAGATAGCCTTCCCTTGTTGCTAGAGCAAAAATTTCCTTAAAGTAAGGAACCAGCTTGTCTACTTCCAGCGTTGATCCTCCTACATCAGGCTCTATCATATTTACACCACTGCCTGCATTATGGTTAGGCAGTGGGTTTGAGGTAACATTGGGGAGGGAACCATTTCCCTCAATTTTCAGCCACCCGTTTCGGATTAAAGCGTGCACTCTCCCCTTGAGTGCACCGCAGTTATCGGTTGAGTGCCCTTGTGCCCCTCCATGGTACTCACAACGGGCAGTAGCATCATACCACCTGGTGTATGGTGGCTGGATCGGGTCTAGGGGAACTGGTACAATTTGGTTTATACCGACAAGGTATCGGTATATTTCACTGAGTGGGAGGGGAAGAGGTGGATCAGGGTTTCTTGGGGGTCTTGGGTTGTTTTGTGGTGGTCTCGGTTGAGGAGGAGGTGGTCTCGGTTGATAATTTGTAGGTGAAGGGTATTGTGGGCATGGGTGTGGATAATTTGGGAAAGGAGGTGGAATATTTGCGACTGTTTGGCCGTGAGGGAGAGGATATGGCTGATAATTGTTTTGAGGGAATGGGGAATAATTGTTTTGACGGGTGACAGAATGCACATCACCCTCCTTCTTCTTGCCAAAGCTGGCAGTTTTCTTTGCAGGGTTCTCAGCCAACTCCTGCAATCGTCCCCTTTTTAGGTTGGCCTCTATCCTTTCGCCAGCCTGTATGATGTCAGAGAAGCTGTTGGAAGTGTTCCCAATCATCAAATTGAAATAAGGGGCTTTCAACGTCTCAATTAACAGAGAGCACAACTCATTGTCGGTCACCGGGGGATGCACTTCTGCCGCCTTTTCTCTCCATCTCTGGGCATATTCCTTGAAACTTTCTCTGTCTTTCTGTACCAGGTTCTGGAGGTCCCTTCTTGTGGGGGCCACATCGCAGTTAAATTTGTACTGCTTTAAGAAGGCATCAGCTAAATCCTTCCAGGAGCGCAGTTTGCTCCTGTCCAACTGAATACACCACCTCAAAGCTGCCCCTTAGAGGCTCTCATGAAAGAAGTGGACCAGAAGTCTATCGTCCTCTGTCAGAGCATACATCTTGGCGATATAGGTGGCCAAGTGAATGCGAGGATCTGAATTCCCTGTGTACTTGTCGAAATCAGGGACCTTGAACTTGGGAGGCACCACCACATCGGGAACCAATCTAAGCGATGCCACATCGACTGAACCATACATATTCAGCCCTTCAATTGCTCTCAATCTCTCCTCTAGAGCAGATAGTTTCTCACTTTCTTTTGTCTTATTTTCCCCTCCCACTGCATGGAATACTCCCCCAGTTGGGGGATGAGGGGTGAAGTGAATGGGAGGGATTATATTTGAAGGGTATGGGTCGGTGTTTGGAACGGTTGGGTAATAAGAGTAAGGTAGGTCATTATTTGTGGTAACCAGATTGACAGTGATTGTCGGGTCTGGGATGGGAGACTGAAAGGTAAAAAAAGTTGAAGCTTGGTAAGGATCATTTGTTGTAGGAGGTGGAGGAGGAGGTAACGGTAGGCTAGGCTCTGCTGTGGGTTTATTCTGGGACATTTCCCTCATTAGTCTCATAAGTTCTGAGACCTGATCTTTCAATTCGGAAACTTGCCCCTGTAGGTTCTGTACTTGTTCTTGGTCTTCCATTAGTTTTATTGTTCGCGTGCTTGGTCAGACTTGCCTTGTTTGAAGCAATATTGATTTCCTGTAAGAAGTCAAAAAAAAAAAAGAAAAAAAAAGAAAATTTTAAATAAACTTTGAATTTTGCAAAGGAATTAAAAGTCCTGGTCTGGACGAAGGATACAGTGACATTTGAGAGCCAGGTTGAAATCTGTAAAAAGATAATCGTACCAATTTTATCACGGCCTCGTTCGATAGTATGACTGTGAATGACTGGATTGAATGCGCATTTATGATACCTTTCCATATAGCGCATTCAATTTTTCACATAACCCTAGCGAGGGAGTTCCTACGGGAGTCATATTATTCATTCACAAATTTACTAAACAATGGTCCAGAAATTATTTCATTAACTGAATAATTTGTACACCGTGTTCTTTACATCGGTCTAGGTTCTGGGAGGTTTTTTATAATGAGATGACATTTTCTGAGATACTCATATAACCTTTCTTCTTGTTTGGCCGGATCGAATGCTTTCAGAGCATACTCAGATTCAGGTAAGAGTTCTTGCTTTCCCTGTGCTATTGTTCTTTCCAGCTGGTCAACATTCTCTTTCAGTCCTTGATAGAGAGAAGCTTGTTTTTCTTTCTCTTTCCTTTCCTTAGCACACTCTTTCAAGATATCGTTGATGAGTAGTGCCTGTTCTTTTAATTCGAGCTTCTTCTTTTTGTTTTCCTGTTTATACTCTTCAATGAGCACTTCTTGGTATTTCATCTTTTCCTGAAGCTTACTATTCTGTACTTTCACTTCTTTTACCTCAGCTTGGAGAGAGTCTTTTTCCTTTTCCCACTATTCCTCTTGCTCTTCGAACCCCATCCTTTCGGCCCTTGCCTCTTCCTTGAGCCTTCTTACTTTTCTTTTAAGTTTCTGCTGTTGGTCCTCCAACTGTTTTATTTGTTCTTGCAGTTGTGAGTTCTCGGTGTTTGCTTTTTGTAGTGAGTCAAGCAGACGATTATCAGCTTCTTCTAATAGGATGTTTTGGCGAGGGTTATGGTCCTCAAATTCTGTAATTGAGTGTTCTCGGTCCCTGTCAGCTCTCCATTTAAGATAATCGCCCGAGGCACTTGGGCCTTTAGGCGATCTCTTCATCAAAGTAATGTTTTCCCAAGACTTGCGAGCCAGTTTCAATCCTTCCTCTTCCTTGAGCTCATGGTAGAAGTGACCTTGGTGGTATTCTTCAATGTTGATCATGGACTGCGTTGAGCCAAACTGCCTCATTACCAATGCCGGAGTGTAACTTGTATATCCGGTTATTCCGATTAGGGATACCGACTGATTACCTCCCGTACCGATCAAAACGGGTTGGCCTGGTGTCCACAGCTTCCTCCAACAGTAATCATGGCTATTGAAACTCAAAATCCATTCCCACCACTGCTGTTCATTCTTCGGACTGATTATTAACCGGGTCATCTTCTCGATGGGAGGCTGGTCAAGGTACCAAGTTAATCCCTTTGTCTCCACAGGACACATGTGACTGATAATCCAGAGGTATAGCAACTGAGAACAACACTTAATGGACCCTTTCCCCTGTTGTCTGCAGTAGGTTAGGGTTAACAAGGTTTCCGCAAGAATTGCCGGTATCAGATTGATCTCCTACCTTTCTACCATCCAGAATGCTTCCACCGCGCTGCAAGTTACGATTCCCAATGGTCCCAGGAACAAAATCAGACCATAGATCCCCAAGGCGAGTGCCATTGAAGCTTGATTCCACTTTTTCTCTTGAAGGTACTGATCTAACCACTTCTGGAGATATGTCCAATACCAACCATGTGTGTTTCCTTTGACAGTTTCTTTTGACTTTGCTTCCTCCGAAGGGATGCCCAACAAATGTGTTAATCGTTTCCAGGTTTGCCTATGCTCAAGGTGTAGGTAGATCCGATTCTGTGTTGAATAAGGGATCCCTAGTAATGCCTGATATTCTTCTAGAGTGGGAACTGTATCAATATCATTGAAAGAGAATACCCCGTACTTAGGGTTCCAAACCGACAACATGGCTTTTAGTGCTGGGATTTGGACCTTGATTCGCATTAAGGTTGCAATCCTCCCATACTTCTCTTCAAATCGTACCTTGACCTGATCAGGAAGCGACCTCCATCCATTAGACAGACCCTCGAGGCTATTCATTCTGACTTCAATTTTATTCAGATCTAATGAAGGTAGTAAGCTAGCATGTGCCTTGGAAACATCACTTTGTGGGGGTACTGGAGTATGAATCGATTTGGACCAAAGTTTAGCATTCTGAACTTCTTTTGTCGACTGACTCGAGGATGCCATGATAAATATGATGCCTATCCTTTTACAGACTCTTGGTTTGGTAATGCCTGCGGGAAAACTCGTTAACAAGATAAATTTGGATAATTTTGAATCATACTATTGTCAGGGTGACACATACACATTTATCAAAGTAGGAAAATGTGTAGGTGTTTCAGTAGAATTCAAGATTACCCTCACAAAAATGAACAAAAGGAAATTAAAAGAGTAAGTATGCCCCTTTTTGTCCTAGCATAGGGAGACTCCTGATACCGGATGAGTGCTACCTAATTGGATAGTTCTATCTTACGAGGTAGTTTAGCTCAAGATCTAATTTTCTAAAAGCCACAGGTTCCAAATTGCCCCTACTGTAAACAGTAGAGCCCCATTCTACCCCCATGATATTATCGAGAAAATTCCACGGGTATCATAGTGAATAGAACGAGTTTCAATTTGAGCAGAAGCCTTCACGGATACTAACGGGGTAAAACCCACGGGTACCGCTACATGACCCCCTCCTATTTTCCTAAAAGGGTAAGAAAGCCCGGGTATAGGGCCAAAGTGTGTGAGGACATCGTGTAAGTGTTCAGTGTGTGAAGGGACACCTTTACCTCTTCCCAATTCAGGGGGATTCTATTTTTCCATTTTTCCCTTTTTCTTTTTTTTTTGAAATGAAGAGCACTGTAAGGAGATAAAACAGGCAAAACAAGCAAAATAGTTAGCCGCAATAACAATAATTAACGTATAAAACATCGCTGAATGAGCCCATCTAACTATAATTTGATCGGACAAAATTAAATCTACTTTTGGACCACTAGACCGGGGTTAAGTCAGTCTTTGTAACTCCCCAGCGGAGTCGCCAAGCTGTCGCAAGGGGTTTTGCGGTCGCCTGAACGAACCCTCACCGAAGTGGGAAGGAGTGAGGAGTCGCCACCTTAGTTTTGAGGGAAACTAAAGAAAACCATTTGTGGAAGTAAATTGAAATGAAACCACTTCAAGACAGAGATTCTAGGTTCGGGATCCGTAAACGGGTGGGGAAGGTGTTAGGCACCCCACCTCGTCCCTCAATAAGGGCAAGTAGATTTAACTTCGCGTTTTTCATAAATTAGTTAGAAGGGCTCGGATGGAGATGTTAATCCTTTTGTCATAAAGGAAATTTTAATTTTTCACTAAATTCGGATCACCCAGATATATAAGTAAATGAGACAACCTTAGTGAGTTACTGTTGTATGTTAATTTTATTTGAAAGGAATATTTTATTAAAATTTAATTTAAGAATTGGATAAGAACTCTTCTCCCAACTCTTTAATATTTATTAAAATTTTGAGTTGAGACCGGATAAGAACTCTCCCCCGATCTCTATTAAATATTTATTAAAATTCTGAGTTGAGACCGGATAAGAACTCTCCTCCGATCTCTATTTAATATTTATTAAAATTCTGAGTTGAGACCGGATAAGAACTCTCCTCCGATCTCTATTTAATATTTATTAAAATTTTGAGTTGAGACCGGAAAAGAACTCTTTTCCGATCTCTATTTAATATTTATTAAAATTCTGAGTTGAGACCGGATAAGAACTCTCCTCCGATCTCTATTTAATATTTATTAAAATTTTGAGTTGAGACAGGAAAAGAACTCTCTTCCGATCTCTATTTAATATTTATTAAAATTTTGAGTTGAGACCGGATAAGAATTCTCCTCCGATACTCGTTAGATCAAAATTGAATTGAGACAGGATAAGAACTCTCCTCCGATCTCTTCGGAATTCGATCACAGCTATATATCTTAAGAGCCTAAGTTTAAGAGTTCTAGTATTTAAAGATGCCAAGGGTCGTAATAAGGCTTCCTTTAACTTATTGGTATTTTGTGACTAAATAAGGGATGCCGGACTGAATTTTACCGACCTCCCATGTGGTCGCCTTACCAGCATTCCCTCTGTTCCATTTTACTCATATGAGATTTGATCTTTATTCCGTCTTATGGTGTTATGCCGGCCTATCTTCTACGTCAGCCTAGCAATTCAATTTAGCTATTTCCCCTGACGTGTTATTTAGACCATCTTTTTTCAAAGAGACCCCTAAAATACAATTACCTATTTTATCCTAACCACTTATATATTATTCAGGACTAGATTACTTGCGTTCCAAAATAGTAAAGATCAACAAAAATATGATTTGGCCGATGTAGAAGCCAACTGAAGCACGACCTACCTTTGCATTTTCAAGTGTGATATGACCTTAAAGAAAATAACATGCATGAAAAAGAAAAAAGGAAATACGCAAAACAAGAACTAAATAAAATTGCAATATGAACACTGACCTGTAAGAAGTCGGATTTAGTGAGCTAACTACAGAATCACAGAACGTAATAAAATCGCAAGTTGGTAGCCAGGTGACTAAGGTCCGCCTTGGAACAAAGAGTACTTCACTAAATGCAATCGAGTCAGAATTATACCCGAGTTTAAATGAGATTGAACATGGACGACGGAAATAAAAATACAGATAACCAGAAACTGAAAAATGGGAATGCTACTGGATAATGAACGAGCTGAAAATGAAAAGTTCCAGTGTTCAAAATCTTTTAAGAAAACACTTCAGGAAACTGGTTCCAAAAGCTCTTCTTATGAAAGCAGAGTAATAATCTGAATTAAATTTCAGAGTTCTTCCACTATAGTAACAACCTTCTTTCCTTTTTTCCGTCCCCTGAACAGTTTTTCATGCAGGTATTTATAGGAATCGGGTGCTCCCCATGAAGGGTCAGGATTTATTTTGAGGGAAATGGAGGGTCAAGATTTCGAAGGACATGATCGGATGTTCAGGAATTAAAGAGAATCAAAATGAATGGCTGAGATCACTCTTCAGAATATTTGTCCTTTTCTTCTTTTAATCTGACGGTCCCAAATCTTCTCGTCCGGAACGATTTGAGGGCTAAGAGCGAAAGACGCTGGTATTGTCGTCTTCTCTCTTGATCCAAGGGTTCCGGGTTTGTCCTTACTAGTGAGATCAACGGTGGGGATTGGGATGTACAGGACTGTCATGCATACCCTGGCACCTATCAGCATTGCGGGCGATTCTTAGGCGTGCGGTGGAGATCTCGTCTGCCACGCTTTAACTACCTCGGCTCTGATTCTGACGACGGTTATTTGGGATTTGTCTTATTCTTTTTGCCTTCCGATCCCTCCCACGCTCTTATTCCGATCTCTCATGCTGATCCCCCATCGTTCGATCTCTTATTCCGATCTTTCCCTTTCTCTGGTCCGGTCTGGTCAAAGCATTAATTTCCCCTCGATTCCCGAGGCGTTCGCTTCGTTTTCTGCTCAGCAATAAATGCCCGTTTTCCCCTATATATACCCCCAATGACAAAGACATTTCCTTCATCTGATTTTTCTCTCTTCCTTCTTTCTTTTCCAGTTCTAGCTGCTCCGGCGGTCGTTCCGGCCATGATTGTGGTTTTTGATCCCTCTCCGATGGACTTCCTTATTCCTCGACTAAAAATTTACGACCCTGGTGATCGCATAACCTTGTCTGATGCTCCGCTGACCCTTGGCGGTTGCTTGCTCAAGTTCATTCTGCTTCTCACCACATTGAGTGTTCCGACAGCGGTTTCCTCCCACATTGGGTGTTCCGACAGCGGATTAAGCTCCGATCGGCGACACCCTTGGGATCAATTATAAACCTGGGACTCTTTAGATAGGATGTCCCACCGGTCTCTAGAGATCGCCCAAATGATGTAATCCTTCAATGTAATCAGATCTCTAGAGATCGCCCAAATGATGTAGTTAGACCTTTATTGTAATCCGATCCCTAGAGATCGCCCAAATGATGTAATCCGATCTTTTGGAAATAAAAATCTTGTTTCTCCAATTATTGTCTTATTGATTATTTTTCGATCTCTGATATATTTGTCCGATCTGGTTCCTAACAAAACGACTCTTAACTAATCCTTCATTCAACTTATTATGCCGATCTCCATTTAACCGATCTCCTTGGAATGTTCGAATATTTGAGAGAAGTGTCAGAACAGCTGGCAAGTCCCACCAATCGATGTGTTGCCTAGAACCTCGTGAGCATTAAATGCTCGGACTAGTATAAATAGGGGTGGGGGGGGGGGGGTAGCCAGTTGTTCTCTTATTCCATTTTTAGTCCCTTGCTCACAACTTCGAAGTTCTCTCGTTTTCCCAAGTTCTTCCGACGCCGATCAAACTCCGATAAGGGCTTTGATCTTCTTTTTAGTTTAAGTTCTTTATTTCTTTTGAAAATGAGCGGTGCTGAAGGTCAAAGAGCGGCGAGTCCTCCCTCCATTCAGTTCTCGTGGTCGTCTGACGAAGAAGAAGTGGTCGGGCTAAGCGCGCAAACAGAACCTCTTAGGGCCTCTGTTCCAGCTCGGGGGCGGATCGGACCATCAAGGCACGTACCTTCTTCAGGGAGGGAGAATCTCCCTATGGACGAGCTGCCATCGATCTTACAAGAGTTCGATCTGTAATCCTTCAGCCAGGAGTACAATATTCGCCCTGATTCATACGAACTTATCCGGTGCCACGGCGATCACCGAGCCGATCACTTCTTTGAAGAGAATGACCTGGTTATGGAATACGAGGAACAGTTAAAGGCTGGTCTTCGGTTCCCTCTGGATGACTTCTTCAAGGAGGTCCTAAAACTTCACCGGGTGTGCATTGCTCAAGTTCACCCTAACTCGTGGCGGATCTTAGTAGCCTTCCGAGGTCTATGCCGATCTAAGGGAATCTGACCTACGGCTAAGGTGTTTGCCGAGCTGCACAGGCTAACTCACCAAAAGGACGACGATCACTAGTTCTTTCAAGCGAAGCCTCATTGCGGGCTCTTCACCGACCTGCACTCCTCCCTTAAAAATTGGAAGAACCGCTTCTTCATTATGAGGAGCAAAAATCCGACCTGCTTTGAGGACTTCCCTCGTAGCTGGTGGCACCAGGGGCCCTTGCTTCCGAAGCGCGTTAACCTGAACTAGGAGGAAAGCTTAATAGTGATGGATCTGAAAAATCAGGCTGCCACTCAAAAGTATTCCTGTTTAGATGCAGTGACCGCTGAGCTGTACCATTGGACCCTACAGCTGCTCACCGGCCAAGATCGCGAACTTCCGCTCTCTGACCTCGGCACTAGTATTTTCTAAATCTCAGATCTCAGGACCTTAGCTATCTCACTGACCTCTCCTTTGTGCAGGTATGGCGGGTGATGAGGGTTCTAGGAAGTGGAAGAAAGAAAAAGAGATCTCCCGGAAAGTAAAGGAGATGAAGCATTCGGAAATGCTTCGAACTCTCGGCCATGAACCAGGGGAGACGCAGGGAGGCCCGTCCCGACCTTCGGGACCGCCGATCACTGAAGCTGTTCGATCTCCTCCTCAACAGGAAGAGCCGGCTCCACCTCCTCTAGCTGCTCCAAGCACAGAAAGGGGACCTTCTCAATCTTCTGTGAGAGCCGCTTCTCGTGGTGCTCAAACGTTGATCGAGTCCCTGAAGAATAACCGATCGTCGAGAACCCCGCTTTTGCCAAAGTCTTGGGGTCTTCCATCCGCCGGAGGATCGGACAGCTATCCCCGACAGTCTTGACGATATCTTGACTCGCTCCATGAGCTCGAACGTGGAGTGCACGTGAACTGCACCATAGTTCGGGAAAAGGCTCATCGCCTGGGCAAGGAGGTCGAAAAAAAGAATCAGGAAATGGCTTCCCTCCGATCCCAACTCGCATCCGCTCAGGATTACATATCTCAAGTTGAGGGGCGGGCGAAGTTCTATGAAGACAGAGTGGCCGAACAGAATCATGTTCTGGCTGAAAGGGATCATGCTCTCAGGGAAGTCGAGGCGCTCCGGGCCAACGAAGCTTCTCAGGTCGCCCAACTTATCGAGGAGCTTAAGGCGAAAAATGAAGAAATGGTGACGGGGATAGCTGGTGCCTATGTGGATTCTCACAAGGACCTCTTGGCCGAACTCCAGAAGCGTTACCCAGAAGAGGACTTCTCTTGGATGGCCGACCTGGCTCCCGGGGGCGAGGGTGAGGATAGTGAAGAGGAGGGAGAGGATGAGCAAAATGTAGATCAGGCTGGGAGTGATCCCCCAGCCGAATAACTTGTACAAATTTTGCAATGAATGAAATAGAATGCCTTTTTGTTCGATGAATGGTTGTGATCGGAAAATTTCTAAACACTTAATTGTCTGAGTATATTGAAACAACTGAAAACCATTATTATCCTAAGTGTGAGAGATCGGAAAATACAACATGCATGAGATTGCTAAACGGAACTTAATTGAAAATTTTGGCTTTAACATCTAAGATCGGGATCTTCATTAAACCGAATTAGAAGCTTAGCTCGATTATTCCTAAACTTTTAAAAGGGAGGTCGATCATGAATATTGGCCGCAAGGTTCTAGTGTTGGCTCAATTTCGTCTGACAAGAGAGATCGGGAATGTAGTTAACTGGTCAGGATATTTGACAATGGGCTTGAGAGATCGGTGAATGATTTGAGAGATCGGTAAGGCTTTGACTGATATGAGGACTTAGCATTGACTCAACTTTCTGTGAAGAGAGATCAGAACCGGGGTTAGATGGCAAGGAGAGACTTAGTGCTAGGGATCGGTTTCGAAGTTTATTGGTTCTGGGGATCGGCCAAAATATGGTGTCGACAGCGATCATTACCCTTTATTTTTTTAACCATAAACAATTTTGTAATCTTAAGAAGGGAGTTTACCAGACTCTCTTGTTTCCCATGCTATTCAAAAGTTTCGCTTTAATTCTAATTTAATCTTTATGTTCCGCACAATAAAATTGTGCTCTTCCTAAAGAATACTTGGCCAACTAGTTCCTATCGAATTACTGTTATCAGTAGAATATCATTTCTTAACTGTTTTATAAGTTATAATTGTCATCCATAGCATCTTGTCTCTTATAGGGGAACAAAATTATATTTTGTGTCTTACTGCTACACAAATAGAATATTGTTCCTTACTAAACTTTGAGCAAAAGATCCATTGCAATACCAGAATAACTATAAACTCCATATCGGAGACTAGATGACTTAGCCCTATTGGTGTTATTTTTAAATTTTTACCACGCTAAAATCTCTAGTCCCATAATAATTCTTGATGTACTATATTTATGCTAGGGTAACGGAGTATTTAACTCTCACTACCTTGCAACCATGATCTTTTGATATTTTAATTATAGAGTTTTAAATCCCGAATTAGGATTTTCAAACTCAGTTCTAGTAATAAAACTCTATTCTGGTATATTTGTACCAATGTGAAAGTCATTTATAACTATTCTTATCCTTATGTACTATTGGGTAGTACGTAGCTCTACACAATAAATCTCAAGTCAGTACTGTAATCTGTAGCTTACAGTACAAACATCAAGAATATTGCATAGTTACTACGATACATCCCAATAGATCAAACTTCCCTATGTCATATTTTTTTTAAATCCACTAATATCTTAAACTTATTTTGATTATGGTACTTACTGACATTTATCAACAGTAGTACCTTTACTACCATCTAGGGCAGATATATTGCTATAACTTACTTTTTGGTCCTCTTTCCTTACCTAATTAGGCTTACTGATTAACTTTATAATTTATCATAGTCTAGGAGATGTCTCTCACTAGAAACTTTTCCAAAATTAATTCCAATCACGCTTATTATCGCAATTCTTATCCTAAAAGACTAATTACTAACACATTAAAATTTATCTCCATACAAGAGAATAGCAGTAGAATATATAATTTTGCATTAGCATATAAATAAGTAGAGCCGGAATCAAATAGTACATAATTATTCCTTTCACAAGTTAAGAACATACCGGTAACTACATCTAAAGTCTCTGCTTCTTCCCCTCGATGCATGGTGTTCCCTCTTTCTAGTGTATTCCCCTGCTCGGGTTGGTCCATTGTTCGAGGATTACCCGAAGTGTTGTCTCTACTTCTGCCTCTGCCCCTACTGACTATTAATGAGCCTCTAAAATCAGAATCTTGAACTGATTCCTTTGGTGTAGTATGTGGCATAAATTAATGTGCGCTAGTACAATCTCGAGCGAAATGTCTAATTCCACCACAATTGAAGCAGGCTCCAATAACCCTATAGCAAATACCCCTATGAAATTTTCTACAAACATCACATATACGGATAGGGTAGAAACTTTTAGTTCTTTGACAAATGATTCTTAATTGCTTCCGCCCTGAAGATCCGCCTCTGTCATACTTAGGAGCTCGGGGTCCCTCAAAATCTTTTCTCTTTCCCAAATTACTACTCGAACTTTGACCCATGGGTTTCCCACTTTTCTATTTTTCATGTTGCTCTTGAGGGGGTTGGGTTTGTACTTGGGCCTGGGCTAACAGATTATCAGCCATTTGCTGAAAGAACATGGCCATCTGCTGGGCCGTTTGTGCAGTAATTTGTATAGGAGGGACTGGTGCAGTTGGACCTCCAACGCTCTGCGAAACTGGGGCCTCTCTTTGTACGTTAGCTATAACTGCTCTACCATTTTATCCCCCTTATCCATATCTATTCACAGGATTTTTTTTTCCTATTTCTTGTACAACCAACACAAGGAGATTTCTCCCCGTTAGTTTATATTTATGATGTAAATGTACTATATGTATCAAACATTCGAGCAGTTGTACTTATCGAAAAATATTTCAGATTCATAGTTCAAAATTTACTTTAAAACCTTTGCTCTGATACCACTAAAACATGTCACACCCTATTCCTCGTAAGATGTAACATGCTCCCGTAGTACACCTAATGAATTATCGTACTTCGCCTACCGGTAACCCATTAAATATACTACAAGGGATTTTATGTAACACCCCTAAGTTCGGTAGTGCGTTCTACTGTTTCGGTGACCAGTGTTGTCCAGACAGCTAGGATGCCTAGAACTATACTTAAATATTAATGAGGATACATAAAATAATGAAATACAAGAAAAGAAAATACAATAAAAACAAAGAAAAAATAATAGCAATGAAATGTAACCAATTTAAACGAGCCGAGAACCCTAGCGATGGGTGACCGCACCGAGAAGTCTCGGTGTGGACCGTTGACTAGCCCTGGATCACGGGGAACCCTGAAAAATATTTTTAGGACTTAAATAAATGTCTATTGAAGTATAAATACTATTATAAATATCAAAGAAAAATTAATTAATTAGTAAAAAGAAAAGTGAGAAACCGAAAAACGGATAAAACTCAGTGTTACCGAAAAATCGGAAATGCAACCCGAACAAGGGCATTGTGGTCATTTGACATCCCAAGTTGTCTTTTGACCTAAATGTCCATTAAAAATAAATGATATTACACTTGGAAAATGTCATGAAAAATTAAATGGGTGGTACATATTTTAAATAGCAAAAATTGGGAGTTAATGTGGGAATAAAGAAAGTTATGAATAAACTAACATTAAATTTTTAATAGTGCTCCACTAATTCACCAAAGTAGACCACTTAATCTTCATCTTGCGTAGAATATTCATCATCTTCTTCAACCTTAGAACCAGCCGAAAGTGGTCTTGAGAAAACCTCTATTGCCGTCCACTTGAAAGCTCTATGCAAGCTTGATATGAGCTTCTTTCTTTGCACTTCCCTTCATTAAAAGTTGTCCATATACCTTGGGCAGTAGATAGGCAATAAGAAGACCAAGTTTTGGAGAGGTTTTGAAGAGTTTCCAAAGTGGTAAGTCGGTATTTTTGATGCTTGCTTCATTAAAGTTTGTGTGGATGTTATGGGTACTTGAATTATGGAGAGATTTTTGGAGTTTAATGTTTAAAGGGAGATGTGTATTTTTGGCAGCCATGGAAACTCCTTAAGGGCAGTTTATCCTTATATGTAAATGGTAGATTAAAGGGTTGATTAAGTGTTTATGTGTGTAGGAATAAATTGGGTGATGTATATTAGATGTATATGAATGTATACATGATTTTGGAAGCTTGGAAATTTATTCAAGGAGAGGTATGAATCGGCAGCTTGCATTGTGAACCAAAAAAATGTTATTTCATGGTTTGGTTTATGGAATTGTATGGTGGAATTATGGTACTTGTTATGGCAGCTTGTGTATATGTATAAGGGTTTGAGTTTGGGCATGTAAATGAGCTAGGTTATGTGATTAAATTATTGTAATTTGGACTTGATAAATTTTGTACTATAAGGAGCATATTGAGTGTGATTATAAGCTACCAAAATGACCAATAATGTAAATTAAAATGTGTTTAGGTTATGGTACAAACCAGAAATGGCATGAATGTGTAACTTGGTAAGTGTTAAAAGTGTATTTGGTATGTGATGAAGATTGTTGCAATAGGGGAGTGTGTACAACTCCTTGCCCATCACATCTCATGTGAGGTTCAATCCTTTACCGAGCCCCTAATGCTCAAAATCTCAGGTACATCCATTGTTGACTTATCTTGCATTAGTTAAGTCGATCCCATTGAGCCAGTAATTATGCAAATAATTTTAATGTCCTCAGGTACATCCAATATTGGCCACCAAACCATTTATATACTTACAACATCTCATACTTAACAATTATTCTTAAGAAAATATCTTAAATTAATTGCATCATATGCAACTATTTAAAATTTCTTAAAATAATTGCCCCAATGGAGGGCCTATGTTATAATTACTTTAATTATAACATTTCCAATTTATTTGAAAGATTTTATGGTCATCCTAATTACTATTAAGGTCTCACTTTGCACATTATCCACTTAGCATGCATATATTATATAATTGCATACATTCCCATACATCTCATGCATTCATTGTAACACCCCAAAGTTCGGTAGTGCGTTCTACTGTCCCGGTGACCAGTGTTGTCCGGACAGCTAGGATGCCTAGAACTACACTTTGACATGAGGGAGGAGACATAAAATAATGAAATACAAGAAAAGAAAATACAAGAAAAACAAAGGAAAAATAATAGCAAAGAAATGTGATCAAGTTAAGCGAGCCGGGAAACCTAGCGATGGGTGACCGCACCGGGAAGTCACGGCGTGGACCGTTGACTAGCCCTGGACTGCGGGGAACCCTGGAAAACATTTTTAGGACTTAAATAGAACCTTATTGAAGAATAAATATCATTAGAAAGATCAAAGAAAAATTAAATAATTAGTACAAAGAAAAGTGAGAAATCGAAAAACGGACAAAACCCTGTGATACCGAAAAATCGGGAATGCCACCCGAACAGGGGCATTATGGTCATTTGACATCCCGAATTGTCTTTTGACCTAAATGTCCATTAAAAATAAATAGTATTACACTTAGAAAATAAAATGAAAAATTAATTTGGTGGTACCTAAAGTAAATAGCTAAAATCATGGGTTAATGTGGAATAAATGAACAATTAGCTTATTATATGATTATTTGGAGTTAGTGGACCATTAATGGATTAATATATACTAAGTGGGGCAGGTGTACATCCATTATCCAAGGCAGAAACTTCATCTTCCCTAAGTCCTCCCAACATAGCCGAATTGAAGGAGAAAGAAACCTCCATTGGCGAGTTCATGCAAGCTTGGTCCACTCTCCCATTTCAACTCCAATCCCTTAACTAGCTTCATGAAAGTTTGTCTACTCATCACAAGGAAGAGTTTGATACCAAATTTGAGAAGTTTAAGCAAGGTTTAACAAGCTCCAACCATAAGGTAAGTTAGCATTTTTGAAGATTTCTTTGATAAACTTTGTATACATGTTATGGGTGTTGGTTTTGTGAAGGAAATTTTTAAGTTTGAAGAGTATTGAGATATCCATTTTTGGGCAGCCATATAATCATGTATTGATGAAGTATTTGTACATATAATTGATGAGAATTATGTTGGTTGTGATTGTAACACCCTCCCAGTAGCAATTTCGTACATTCTACTGTTTCGGTGATCGGTGTCGGTCCGGACAGCTAGAATGTCCGGAAAAATATTTAAACTAAAGTGAGGAACCATAATTAACTCAAATATTGATAACAAAAATTTAGTAAAAATTTTAGAAATAAAATACAAACAAGTTAAACGAGCCGGTGCCCTAGCGATGGGTAATCAGAGGAAAGTTGCGGTTCTCGCAACGAGGAGCCCTAGACCCGGGGAAAAATTCATAAAATAATTTTTGGGACTCCAGAGAAGGGTTATTGAGGTTCCCATGGCATTAGAATGCCAAGAAAATACCTAGAAAAATTTTTCAATCGGTACAGACAATTTTGGCCCGTTGAGCCAAACGGAGGGCATTTTGATCATTTCGCCTTCAGAGGTGATTTTTGGCCAACTTTTCCAGCTAAGTAAATAATTAACATGACATAAAATATGAATTAATGTTGATGAAAAATTAATTTGAAGTGAGTAGTGACGAAAAGAAAGGAAAAATAAAAAAAAGGCTCATTTATGACATCTTGATGATGTCATTTACAAGCTATAGCAATTACAATTAAACAAACCATTAACCAACAAATAAAGGAGATAAATAAGATCAAATAAAGACCAAAGGAAACAAAAAACGTGAGCAGCCTTCTTCCTCCCCAAAAATCAGCCATTTCCTTTGCCTTGCCCAACCTCCATTGACAACTTCAAGCAAGCTCACTTTCTTACTTTGTTTCACCACAAAACCCTAACCTCTCTTCATTAAAATTTTACCCAACACCTTAAACAACCTTTTGGCACCTAGAAAGTGAAGGAAAGTGAAGTTTTGAGTTGGGAAAAATCTGCCCTATTCAAGGTTAGTGCATTAGATACTTAAAACTCTTTATTTTTATGATTTGTAACTTGAATTGAATAAGAATTGTAACTAAAATGGACAAGAATTATGTGTATACATACTATGAATTTTTGGCAGCCCTTGTGAAGGAATTATTTTGATTGTTTTGATGAACTTAGAGTGAACTAGAGCTTATGTTTAAAGTGTATACATATACATATACAAAGAATGAAAGAGTTAAATAAGGAATTTGTGAAAACTCATATGGGAATTAGGGTTTTGAGAAGTGAAAAATTGACTTGGATTAGGAAATTGTTAGAGAACATTTTAATGGTCAATTAGTGACTATTTTAGGTAAGTTGAGCACAATTTGGACTGAAAAATAGGATTGCAAAGTGAAGATGTAGGCTGCCCTAGGACAGCAGCAGAGGGACTGAAAATTCAGTCCACTTGGACTATCATAACTTGGGCTGTGTTGGTCCAATTGGTGTTTGGCCAATTGGACATGAAACTAGGCTTATAATGGCACATTTTTACTGAAGAAACCATGCCCAAAAGACCAAAGCAAGAGGACCAAAACTTGGCCCCAATCCGGATACCCTGCAACTGATTTTGCAAAATTGACCAAATGAACAGTAACTGTTCATTTGGCCATAACTCACTGTAGATATGGTTAATTGACCTGAAATTTTTACAGCAACAATTTAAGACATAGACAAACAACTTTCATGAAGGAACCTGCCCCAAATTATGGCCAGAACCCATCCAACCAAGTGATTCTACTCACTGTTCATGTTACTGTAGATATGGTAATTCTGCAGTTTTGGCAATCCGGCCAGCTTGGGTTTTTGGACCATATCTGGTGCTACAAAACTCCAAATGGAGTTATTCAAAAAAATAAATTCAACTAGACAAAATAAGGAACAACTTTCATGTTCGTCATTTCCTCAAATTCCCACTGCAACAGGGCCCAATGGAACAGTAAAGTTGGGTCTCAAAAACTGAAATTTCTGCCCTCTTAGAATTAAGTTGAGAAATGGAAATGGCAATCAATTCCAACAAGTTTTAAATACAAAATGTGGTATGTTTGAGGTGTTAAAACCAATACACCTATTTTCTATCCAAAAGTCAATATTTTTGTTGACCAATGAGGTGAATAGTGACATCAAAACTTGAAATGCACAAATTGAAGAATTTAAAAGTTTCAAATGCCCTAGTATACCTAACATGATTGGTTTGGATAGTTCGGCATGCCAATAGGGTTCAGTTAGCAAGATCGCACATTGCAATATGCCATTCAGAGATGTTATTGCTTTTAGCC
This sequence comes from Hevea brasiliensis, assembly GCF_030052815.1. Lineage (NCBI taxonomy): Eukaryota > Viridiplantae > Streptophyta > Magnoliopsida > Malpighiales > Euphorbiaceae > Hevea > Hevea brasiliensis. Next base: position 76,189,629 of record NC_079497.1, on the reverse strand, counting down.
ATAATGAGCTTGTATTGAGATTTGGCACGTTGTTCGATGTATTTCTGACTTGTTAGTATTGATTTACTGCCGGGAGATGCATATGTGACCGATGGTGTGGCCCGAGGTACTAGATACCCAGTGCGGTTACCCGTTATCGATCCGATGCGTCTAGTGTAGGTTACTTGGGGCAACCAAATGAATAAAAGTGGACAAAGTAAATGATATACAAATACCAAACAAATAAAATGTACACATTCACTACAGATTTAATTTCTTGCTATTTTCTTTTATTATATTATTGCACCACTAAGCATTATTGCTTAGCGCGTTGCTTTTGCCACGCGTAGGTACTGGTGATACAGATCGTGAGCCCAGTAAACCGCAGACTGGGTGAGTTCATCCTGCAGCTCTGCACAGTGTCCGTGTCACCTCACTACCTGCAGTGCATTGGTAGGGCACTAGGCGTCATTTTGATATTTTGTAACTAAATTTTTATCTTCTCATATGTATTTGGATCTATGAATAGTATTTTGATGTTCATGTAAATAATGAAAGTTATGGTTATGAATGCAAAATTTGAGCTTTTATTTATTGTTTGTATATGAATATTATGAGAAATGGATGTTGAAAAATGAAAAGGGTGTTGAGAACTGAAATTGAAAATTATTGAGATCTTGATATTGAGACTTTGTTGATGAATTGAAGTTGAGATTGTTTGGAAAATTATTTGGAAGTGTTTTAACAGGTTCCGAAGAACTGTTTTCTCCATTTTTAGCCGGTACTCTGCCGGATTTTCTTTAAAATTTTCGGAACCTCAAATAAGTAATAATTTCGGTAAATGGCTTAAAATAAATTATATTTCACAAATTATATTCAAAAGCATGATACAAATCAATTAAGGTATATTAGAGTGTGCCAGTACACCGTGTGGCATTACTTACTCGGGTATACTGTACACGGGTAAGGGGTGTCACATTTAGTGGTATCAGAGCACGGTTTAGGCGTTTCTAGTCCTAGATTGAGTCCATACCATGCATTGCATTTGTAAGAGTCGAGGTGACACTAATGCAGATTTGTTTGTCTTTCTTATTTTGAATAGGATATGGACCCTTCATCTCAGAGAGCAGTCGAGGAGGAAGTGGAGAGTCATGCTCCACCTGCAGCAGTTGAGACTGGGGGTAGGGGAGAACCTACTCCGCCAGCTCAAGCAGAGCCCATGTTTCAGCAAATGACCGATTTCTTTAGACAAATGGCCGGAGTAATGCCAGCACCACCACCACCACCAGCTCCACAGCAGAAATCACACCTGGAAAGGCTAAGAAAGTTTGGGGCGGTGAATTTCTTTGGCAAGAGAGAAGATGACTATGTTGCAGCCGAGAATTGGTTGAACAGAACGGGCAGAGTCTTAAAACAACTCCACTGCACCCCATAGCAAAATCTAGAAGCTGTAGTATCCTTGTTGCAAGACGATGCCTACGAATGGTGGGACACTGTGTCTAGTGAAGTGCAGCCAGAAGCTGTAACTTGGGACTTCTTTCTCTCTGAGTTCAAGAAGAAATATGTGGGTACTGTATACCTGGAAGAGAGAAGAAGAGAGTTCATTAACCTGAGGCAGAGACAGCCATCAGTGGCCGAGTATGAAGCTGAAAGGTGCAAGAGATTTGAAGAGGGACTAAATGATAACATCAAGATCCAGCTCACTGCCTTGGGAATCACAGAATTTAGCAAGTTAGTGGAAGCTGCAATAAGGGTTGAAAAAGTAAGAATAAGTGAGCAGACCAGAAGGGAGAGACAGCAGAAGAGGGGCCCGGGTCAATCTAGCTCATCTCCTGCACCTGGGAAGAAGTTCAGAGGTCCACTTGCACAGAGTTCAGGTCAGCCACATGGTCAGGGTCAGTCTCGGGGCCGGGCCACGATTCACCCTAGGAGAGGTCGGTCCACACCATCGTGGGCAGCTCTCGAGGATGGGGTTGAGGACCAGCCCCAACATCTTACGCATGTCCACCATGCGAAATGGCACAAGGGAGAGTGTTGGAGAGTGGTAGTGCTGCTTGAGATGTGGGTCAACAGAGCATCGGTTGAAGAAGCGTCCCACGCAGAACTACTACTTTGCTCCAACACAAGCAGAAAGACCTGCTCCTGCACCACAGAGAGGTAGAAAATCTAGCAGATCTGACGCAGTGGGACCATCACAGAAGCCTGCATCCGAGCCAATAGAGGCGGATAACGGACCACTGCCGTAAATTATGCCACGAGAGCTCGGGAGGAGCAAGATGCCGGGCGTCATCGAGTGCGTTCTCCCTCTACACTACACCTGTGCATGCATTGGTGGATCCAGGATCCACTCATTCATACATCTGCATCAACTTACCCGTAGAAAGGGGGATACTAGTAGGGGAAAGTGACCAAGACATTCTGGTCACTAATCCATTGGGCCACAGTGTAGTGGTGAACAAAGTATACAAGGGTTGCCCGATGAGGATTCAAGGGTGTGAATTCTTGGCAGACCTGATTGAGTTGCCCTTCCACGAGTTTGACGTGATTTTGGGAATGGACTGGTTGTCACGTCATCAGGCAATAGTTGATTGCAAATTGAAGAGAATTTCTCTGAAAACTCCTGAGGGTAATGAGATTACAGTTGTGGGTGAAAGGACAGATTTCTTATCCAATGTCATCTCAGCCACAGTTGCAAGAAAAATGATGAGAAAAGGCTGTGAAGCCTACCTAGCACATGTGGTGGATACTAGGCAGGCTAAGCCAAACCTGAGTAATATACCCACAGTGAGAGACTTTCTGCAGGTATTTCTGAAGAATTACAGTTTGCCACGAGAAAGGAAGTTGAATTTGCTATTGAGACACTGCCGGTACAACACCTATTTCCATTGCTCCTTATAGGATGGCACCACTTGAATTGAGGAGTTGAAGACTCGGTTGCAAGAGTTGCTTGATAAGGGGTTCATACGCTGATGTGTCACCATGGGGAGCTCAAAGGTCTTGTTTGTGAAAAGAAGGATGGGACTTTGAGGCTATGCATCGATTCTGGCGATTGAATAAAGTGATTGTGAAGAATAAATATCCATTGCCTAGAATTGATGATCTGTTTGATCGGTTGAAGGAAGCGAGAGTATTTTCTAAGATTGATCTCGCATCGAGGTATCATCAGTTGAGAGTGAAGGATGCAGATGTACCAAAGACTGCATTCAGGACCCGGTACGGGCATTATGAGTTTCTGGTGATGCCCTTTGGCCTAACAAATGCACCAGCGGCATTCATGGACCTTATGAACCGTATCTTCCATCTATACCTAGATCGGTTCGTAGTGATCTTTATTGATGATATTTTGGTGTATTCTAAGACCAGGGAAGAACATGATGAGCATTTGAGGATTATTCTGCAAACCCTGAGAGAAAAGGAACTGTACGCTAAGTTGTCCAAGTGTGACTTTTGGCTGAATGAGATTGCATTCCTTGGACACATAGTGTCAGCTGATGGGATTAGGGTGGATCCCAAGAAAATAGAAGCAGTGATGAAATGGAAGCCTCCCAGAAATACAACTGAGGTTAGAAGCTTCTTGCGGCTAGCTGGGTATTACAGAAGATTTGTGAAGGGATTTTCCTTAATAGCTGCTCCAATGACCAAGCTGTTACACAAGAATGTCAGATTTGACTGGAATGACAAGTGTCAGACCAGTTTTGAGAAGTTGAAGGCTATGTTGACAGAGGCACCAGCAGCAACACACGGTGTCGTGAAAGGACTTCGTGGTCTATAGTGATGTATCTCATAATGGGTTAGGTGTGTATTAATGCAAGAGGGGAAGGTGGTCGCTATGCTTCCGCATACCTAAGGCCACATGAACAGAACTACCCTACCCATGATCTAGAGCTTGCAGCAATTATCTTCGCACTGAAGATATGGAGGCATTACTTGTATGGTGAAAAGTGCTACATTTACACAGACCACAAAAGTCTAAAATATTTGCCAATCCAGAAGGAGCTCAACCTTAGACAGAGGCGATGGATTGAATTCTTGAAGGACTATGATTGTGTAATTGACTACCATCCTGGGAAGGCAAATGTAGTTGCTGATACTTTGAGCAGAAAGTCCATCATAGCTTTAAGATCATTGAATGTCCGTCTCACTTTGATTCGAGATGGAGCTATTTTGGCTAAGTTGCAAGTGAGGCCAAACCTACTACAGCAGATTTTAGATGGGCAGAAGGTAGATGAGAAGCTAATGGCTATTATGAGCAAAATCCCAGAGGGAAAAGCAGCTGACTATGAGGTGAAAGCAGATGGGTGTCTGCACTACAAAGGAAAACTGTGTGTACCAGATAATGGGGAATTGAAAGCCAGTATTCTAAAAGAGGCACACACCAGTGTATATGCTATGCACCCAGGAAGTACAAAGATGTATCATGATCTGAAGCTCCAATATTGGTGGCCTGGTATGAAGAAGGACATAGTTGACTATGTGACTAAATGCTTGACATGTCAGCAAATCAAGGCAGAACATCAAGTTCCATCAGGTTTGCTACAGCCTATACGCATACCTGAATGGAAATGGGATCGGGTCACCATGGATTTTGTAAGTGGTCTACCTCTCACCCGGAAGAAACATGATGCAGCATGGGTGATAGTGGATAGATTGACGGTCAAGACACTTTCTCGCCGATTAGGACTGACTACTCACTGGAGAAGTTAGCAGAATTGTATATCAGTGAGATAGTTAGACTGCATGGAATTCCACTTTTCCATCATATCTGATCGAGACCCAAGGTTTACATCGAGATTTTGGAAGAAGTTGCATGAATCCTTGGGTACACAACTCCATTTCAGCACAGCTTTCCATCCTTAGACGGATGGGCAATCAGAAAGAGTAATCCAGGTAAACAATTGAACCAATTGAATTAATACAACTATTGAACTATAATGATAACAATAACATGAAATATATGTCAGGTCCTTGAGGATATGATGAGGAGTTGTGTCATTGAGTTCGAGGGAAGTTGGGATAGATACCTCCCACTTGCAGAATTTGCATACAACAATAGCTACCAAGCTAGCATCCAAATGGCCCCATATGAAGCCCTGTATGGGAGAAAAATGTAGAACTCCAGTGTGCTGGACTAAATTGGGCGAAGACAAACTGGTAGGGCCAGACCTGGTGAAACAGGCTGAGGAGAAGGTAAAATCAATCAAAGCCAACTTAAAGGTTGCCTCGCATGCATGTAAATCTTATGCCGACCTGAAGAGAAAAGAAATAGAATATGTGGTTGGCGATAAAGTGTTCCTCAAGGTGTCACCATGGAAGAAGGTATTGAGGTTTGGAAGGAAAGGTAAGTTGAGCCCTAGGTTCATTGGCCCATATGAAATCATCGAACGTGTGGGTCCAGTGGCCTATAGGCTAGCTTTACCACCAGAGCTGGACAAGATCCACAATGTGTTCCATGTGTCTATGCTCAGAAGATACCGCTCAGATCCTTCACATGTCATCTCCAGAGAAGAAATTGAAATACAACCGGATTTGACATATGAAGAAGAACCTCTACGGATCTTGGCTCGAGAAGTGAAAGAGTTGAGGAACAAACAAATTCCACTGGTGAAAGTGCTATGGAGGCACCACAACACCGAAGAGGCAACTTGGGAAAGTGAAGAGACGATGAGGCAACAGTTCCCTCAACTGTTTGCATCAGGTAAATTTCGAGGACAAAATTGAAATTAGAGGGGAAGAGTTGTAACACCCTCCCAGTAGCAATTTCGTACATTCTACTGTTCCGGTGACCGGTGTCGGTCCGGACAGCTAGAATGTCCGGAAAAATATTTAAACTAAAGTGAGGAACCATAATTAACTCATATTGATAAGAAAAATTTAGTAAAAATTTTAGAAATAAAATACAAACAAGTTAAACGAGCCGGTGCCCTAGAGATGTGTATCGTGATGGAAGTTGCGGTTCTCGCAACGAGGAGCCCTAGACCCGGGGAAAAATTCATAAAATAATTTTTGGGACTCCAGAGAAGGGTTATTGAGGTTCCCATGGCATTAGAATGCCAAGAAAATACCTAGAAAAATTTTTCAATTGGTACAGACAATTTTGGCCCGTTGAGCCAAACGGAGGGCATTTTGGTCATTTCGCCTTCAGAGGTAATTTTTGGCCGACTTGTCCAGCTAAGTAAATAATTAACATGACATAAAATATGAATTAATGTTGATGAAAAATTAATTTGAAGTGAGTAGTGACGAAAAGAAAGGAAAAATAAAAAAAAAGGCTCATTTATGACATCTTGATGATGTCATTTACAAGCTATAGCCAATTACAATTAAACAAACCATTAACCAACAAATAAAAGAGATAAATAAGACCAAATAAAGACCAAAGGAAACAAAAAACGTGAGCAGCCTTCTTCCTCCCCAAAAATCAGCCATTTCCTTTGCCTTGCCCAACCTCCATTGACAACTTCAAGCAAGCTCACTTTCTTACTTTGTTTCACCACAAAACCCTAACCTCTCTTCATTAAAATTTTACCCCACACCTTAAACAACCTTTTGGCAGCCTAGAAAGTGAAGGAAAGTGAAGTTTTGAGTTGGGAAAAATCTGCCCTATTCAAGGTTAGTGCATTAGATACTTAAAACTCTTTATTTTTATGATTTGTAACTTGAATTGAGTAAGAATTGTAACTAAAATGGACAAGAATTATGTGTATACATACTATGAATTTTTGGCAGCCCTTGTGAAGGAATTATTTTGATTGTTTTGATGAACTTAGAGTGAACTAGAGCTTATGTTTAAAGTGTATACATATACATATACAAAGAATGAAAGAGTTAAATAAGGAATTTGTGAAAACTCATATGGGAATTAGGGTTTTGAGAAGTGAAAAATTGACTTGGCTTAGGAAATTGTTAGAGAATATTTTAATGGTCAATTAGTGACTATTTTAGGTAAGTTGAGCACAATTTGGACTGAAAAATAGGATTGCAAAGTGAAGATGTAGGCTGCCCTAGGACAGCAGCAGAGGGACTGAAAATTCAGTCCACTTGGACTGCCATAACTTGGGCTGTGTTGGTCCATTTGGTGTTTGGCCAATTGGACATGAAACTAGGCTTATAATGGCACATTTTTACTGAAGAAACCATGCCCAAAAGACTAAAGCAAGAGGACCAAAACTTGGCCCCAATCCGGATACCCTGCAACTGATTCTGCAGAATTGACCAAATGAACAGTAACTGTTCATTTGCCCATAACTCACTGTATATATGGTTAATTGACCTGAAATTTTTACAGCAACAAGTTAAGAAATAGACAAACAACTTTCATGAAGGAACCTACCCCAAATTATGGCCAGAACCCATCCAACCAAGTGATTCTACTCACTGTTCATGTTACTGTAGATATGGTAATTCTGCAGTTTTGGCAATCCGGCCAGCTTGGGTTTTTGGACCATATCTGGGGCTACAAAACTCCAAATGGAGTTATTCAAAAAAATAAATTCAACTAGACAAAATAAGGAACAACTTTCATGTTTGTCATTTCCTCAAATTCCCACTGCAATAGGGCCCAATGGAACAGTAAAGTTGGGTCTCAAAAACTGAAATTTCTGCCCTCTTAGATTAAGTTGAGAAATGGAAATGGCAATCAATTCCAACAAGTTTTAAATACAAAATGTGGTATGTTTGAGGTGTTAAAACCAATACACCTATTTTCTATCCAAAAGTCAACATTTTTGTTGACCAATGAGGTGAATAGTGACATCAAAACTTGAAATGCACAAATTGAAGAATTTAAAAGTTTCAAATGCCCTAGTATACCTAACATGATTGGTTTGGATAGTTTGGCATGCCAATAGGGTTCAGTTAGCAGTACTGCACATGGCAATATGCCATTCTGTGATTTTATGGCTTTTAGCCATTCTGACCTTGTATTGAGATTTGGCCTGTTGCCTGATGTATTTACAGCTTGTTAGCTGTTCTGTTGCACACCGGGAGATGCATATGTGACGGATGGTGTGACGGCCCGAGTTACTAGATACCCAGTGCCAGTTTACCCGTTATCCAGTCCAGTCGTCTAGTGTAGGTTACTTGGGGCAACCAAATGAATAAAAGTGGACAAAGTAAATGATATACAAATACCAAACAAATAAAACGTACACATTCACTACACATTTAATTTCTTGCTATTTTCTTTTATTATATTATTGCACCACTAAGCATTATTGCTTAGCGCGTTGCTTTTGCCATGCGTAGGTACTGGAGATACAGATCGTGAGCCCAGTAAACTGTAGACTGGGTGAGTTCATCCTGCAGCTCTGCACAGTGTCCGTGTCACCTCACTACTTGCAGTGCATTGGTAGGGCACTAGGCGTCATTTTGATATTTTGTAACTAAATTTTTATCTTCTCATATGTATTTGGATCTATGAATAGTATTTTGATGTTCATGTAAATAATGAAAGTTATGGTTATGAATGCAAAATTTGAGCCTTTATTTATTGTTTGTATATGAATATTATGAGAAATGGATGTTGAAAAATGAAAAGGGTGTTGAGAACTGAAATTGAAAATTATTGAGATCTTGATATTGAGACTTTGTTGATGAATAGAAGTTGAGATTGTTTGGAAAATTATTTGGAAGTGTTTTAACAGGTTCCGAAGAACTGTTTTCTCCATTTTTAGCCAGATCACGGATTTTCTTTAAAATTTTCGGAACCTCAAATAAGTAATAATTTCGGTAAATGGCTTAAAATAAATTATATTTCACAAATTATATTCAAAAGCATGATACAAATCAATTAAGGTATATTAGAGTGTGCCAGTACACCGTGTGGCATTACTTACTCGGGTATACTGTACACGGGTAAGGGGTGTCACAGTGATGATTTAATAAACTAGTGAATTACTTCATATTTATATGGTGATTTTTGGCACTTGGATGGGAATTGATGAATTGTAGGACAATTTGGTGTTGAAGAAGATTTTTGGCAGCTTGGGGACACTTGAATAAATGTATGTATTCATGGAAGTGTTGGCAGAATATTGACATAGAAGAATTGATGGATATGTATATGAACTTGTTGTGTAAAGAGTATGTAAAAACTAGTAATGTTATGTGTATGTGTAATTGTGTTTGGACTTTGGGAATTAGAGTTATATTTGGTGTATTGAAGATAATTGTAATCTGCCCAAAGTGATGTTAATGTAAAGTAATATATAGTTTTGGTAATGTACCAAAACAGATTTGGTAGGGAAGTAAACATATTGCAAGGTAAATGTGTGTAATTGATGTGTGTTAAGAAAAGTAACCAAGGGTAGTGTACATTTTAGCCAATAAGTTTAAATGTGTAATCTCAATTTGTATGAGACCAATTGGAGGTAGAACTAGGCACAAAATGTGCCAACTTTCATTGAGAAAACATACCAAAATTCTGCTTGCAAGGTGACCTAAGAAAATGACCAATTCGGATTAGGTACAATTAGGACCTGAAAAATGACCAATTGGGCAGCAGTGAGTGTTTAGGCCATAACTCACTCAAAACAGGTCCAATTGACCTGAAATTTTAACCATGAATATTTAAGACCCATACCTACAAGTCTTATGAAGACACCAAAACCCAGAAATGATCAGAAGCAAGTCAAAAAGCTTGCCCAAGTTCGAGTCCAAAAACTGGCCGAACCAAAGTTGACCAAATTGACCTAAAATTGACCTAATTTGATGCAATTTGACCAGCAATAGTATAATGACCATAACTGGTCTACTTAACTTGGATTGACCTAAAATTTTGCCCCGCATGCAATAAGACATAGATCTACAAGTTTGTAGTTTTGACCGAAACCCGAAAACCGAGGGAACTAGATCATCCGGCTAGGTCAAACTAGTATCCCGAAATCCAGCAATTTGCAATAAAATGCAAAAAAACGCAATATACATAGAATTGAATTTGGTAACACGTACCAAACCTAAAACCCTATCGAATGTGACATATAAAGGACACTAAAACCTAATTTACCTAGAAAACATCGAGGGTCGGTATATTAGGTGATTAAGCAAATAAAGGTATTCAGTGAATTGTTTATCGAACATTATCGTTAGAGGCAAATTAATTTAGCACTGAAACACTTCATATTGTGTTTCTCAGTTAACAAGGACTCAGCAAAAGGGAAAGAAATACTGAGTCAAGACCAGGAGACAAATATCAGAGGTTTGTGCACAACAACTATTTCTTTTGAATTATTTTCAATTGAAATAAATATTGACTATTTGTATATTATTGTTTTAAATTGTGGAAATGTATTTGAATGAATATTTATTGCTTGAAAAGCATTGTAAATGATTTGAAACTGTGAGAAATTGTTTGAATGACATTGATGGATACTTATTGATTTAAAAGCATTGGAAATGGTTTGAAACCACAGCTATCATGTATATTGATTGTATTCCTCATTAGCTTGTCTAGTGGGACGAATTGAATTCCCTCTCTGGCTGAAGTGTTGAGGTGTGTGCCTGTTGAGGACGAATTGGATGAGTACTCATATTTTTGCTAGCTAGCTATGTTATTCCTCATTAGTCATCGACTTTTGGGACGAATTGAATACCTCATTAGCCATTGGCTTTTGGGACGAATTGAACTATGGATCATGATTAAGCTGTGTGTGATTTATTGATATGTATTGTGAGATTGTGAAATGGATTTAAACTCTCATTGACATATACTGTCTTTTGAATTCAAACATGATCTAACTTATGAAAATTATTGTGATATTGACAAATGGAGTTTAAATTCTTGTTGACAATTACTGTCTTGAATTTAACTATGATTTTAAGTATCCACTATTTACATGACTTATGAATTGTGATTTAAATTGTATTTGGTTAATGTTGTGCACCACTGAGACATTGTCTCAGCGATAGCTTTTTATTGCTGTCGCAGGTAGAGAGACAGACAGGGCAGCAGACTAGGCTGCATATACCTCCAGCAAGAGATTTTTGGGTATAGTGAGTATACCACATTTGGCATTTTGTACTGTAATGTATGACATTGTATGTACATTTGTTTTTGGTTTTGAGCAGTTGTAAATTCAAATTGTACCTTGAAGTTGTAAATTAATTATGAGTTACTTGACTTGTGAAAATTGTATTATATTTCCTTATCTCAGACTTTGAAAATTTTCTATGGAATTGAGTTGATAAATTGTTGTCTTGAGAAATGTATTGGAGTTGAGATTTGGAAAATTATTGAAGTGCTTTTTACAGGTTTTCTGAAGAACTGTTTTATCCAAAATACAGATGGCACTCTGCCAAAATTTTTACAGAAATTCCAAATAAATCAAATGAGTTAATTGTTTCATTTCAGTTCACCAAAGTTTTTAATACCTGTAAATAGTGCTCACCACTGTAAAATAAGTAAGAAAAGTTTTTAAAATACCTTGTAGTGTATTTAATGGGTTATTAGTAGACGGAGTTGGTAATTCATTAGGTATACTACGGGATCATGTTATGCCTTACAGAGGGGTAGGGTGTGACATTCATGGATAAGTAGTAAATATGGTATGATCATGGACTTTCTAAGGGATTCAATTCTGAGCCACCAAGAATGGAATCAGGGCATTCCTAGGTGCATTTCATTCATTCATTTTACAAGAGTTGCTGAAGGAGTACATAATCAATACTTGATCTTGAATTCCTCCCACTGGTCCCACCAATGCTCTTGACCTCCTTGAACTTCTTGCAGTCCAATATTACATAGTAATCCTTGGCATACCAAGGCAAATTTACAAGAACTTAAATAAATAAAATTACATTGGTCTTTTATAGTCCATGATCATCCATCATGCATATCACTATTTAACAATTAAATAAAACATACATACTTAAATTAAATTGAATATCTCATATTCAACTTAAGAATTCAGATTTGAATATGATTCAAATAAATTTAAAAATTCATATTTGAATCTCATTCAAACAAATTTAAAAATTCAGATTTGAATCACATTCAAACAACCTTAAAAATTCAAATTTGAATCACATTCAAACAATTTTTAAAAAATCAGATTTGAATCACATTCAAACAATTTTTAAAAATTCAGATCTGAATATTATTCAAACAACTTCAAAAAATTAGATTTAAATTTGATTCAAACAACTTTAAAAATTCAGATTTGAATCACATTCAAACAATTTTTAAAATTATGATTTGAATCACATTCAAACAATTTTTAAAATTCTGATTTAAATCAAAATTTAATTGTATGATTAAAACTACTAATTAAACACTTTAATTAGTCATAGGATAGGCCTTAGATCATACAAAAATTACAGAATTAAAAAGCCAAACCTTGCACCACCCATGACGCCACAAACCTTGCGCACCATGTTGGTGTTCTTCAAGCATGCCGCCACACATCCATTGCAACCAGCAATGGATAAATTATCTTATGATCAAAACACACAATTAAATCACATAATCAACAATCTAAATGGCAAATATAGTGGCTCTGATACCAATTGAAGGAGTAGAAGCATGGAAAATACAAGTTTATACCATTGAATTCAAAAATTTTCACCTAGGGTCACATGCATCATGCAAGATTTATTTTTATCTATTTGATTTCAATGATAAACAACATATTAAAACTCTTTTAATATGTTTTTTGGATCTGTATTTTCCCTTTAAGATTTTAAAATTAATCAGATTAATTTTAGAACCCTAAATTAAATCAAGAACAAACACACTAACCTCTTGATGCACTGCAGTGTATTTACGCCTTTGATATTCGTCTTCAGGACACCAGATGTTGTCCCTCTAGCTTGTCCACACCAAGAACACCTATGACAGTCCTTGAATAGCTTCTAAAGATTTTTCTATTATTTAGAAAATCAAGTTCTGTCTTTTAAGAGATTAAAGATGTAAATAGGACACTAGAAACAATTTCTAGTATTTTTAATTCAAGAGATTGTTTGCTAATCTCTTGGAATTAGTGAGAGATGAAGAAGAATAGAGGGAGAGGAGCCTTTGGGTGGTTGCACAAAGAAGTGCAGCTGCTGGTTGTGTTGTTTTTTTTTTTTCATAACAACACTTATATAGCTAGGTCAACACATTAAACCCTTGCCACATGTCACCCTCTGATTGGTTATAGGTTTAATTGACCCAATCACATTGTGCCAAGTGTCAAACCTGTATTTAATCTTAATTTTAATCATCTTACATGATTAAAAGACATTTGGCAAGCTTATGTATAATGCCATGTGTCACCATCTCATGGTGCCACATGTAACCCTGTGAAATGACCAAAATGCCCCTGTGTCTTAATTTTGAGTTCTCAATCCAAAATAATTATTTCTCTTCTTCTAATCAATTTATATCAAATATAAATTAATTAATTATTCTTTATTAATTAATTTCTCATTAATTAAATTCATATTTAAACACTTTAAATATAAATTTAACTTATACTATACATCCAATAATCTAGATTTGGTTTCAAGCCATGCTAGCGACTTTGCAATCCAATTGCAAACCAAACCTATTTAATTAATCAATTAAACTCTTTAATTAATTAATTAAATCATATTTAATTTGGTGATTACTTATATATGTGTGTGACTTACTAGGCTCATCACTAATTAGCAATGAGACATGATTTCAACTCTTAATATCATCAGAACTCTTTCTTACCATAAATGATTTCTCTAAATCATTTTATGCACCTCATAGACTATGATTAACACCTAGCATAGCATGCCATGGCCACCCAATGAGTAATAAGGTTTACCTTAAATGAACCTATAATCATACGTTACCATACATTAGAATCTCTCTGTTACAAAATCCCAACTCAAGCTAGAGTCATAGTTTATGTCAAACCCCATTTGCTATGAATATTATGTTCTCTTTTAATTCTAGTTCTTGATTAAAAAGATTTTCTCATCAGAAACTCTTTTTGATTAAATCTATCTGTCCTGGCCAAGTGTTAGTAGTATGCCTTAGAGCATATCATTTAGTAAGTATTCCTTGTGAATCTTGCCTTCAAGGCAAAATGACCAGATCACCCTTTGTTGGACAAGGGCTAAGGGCAGAAAACATTTTGGAGCTAATACATAGTGATGTATGTGGTCCATTTAAAGAAATGGCTAGAAGCGGTTTTCATTACTTTATTACCTTTACTGATGATAAATCAAGGTTTGGGTATTTGTATTTGATGAAATAGAAACATGAATCCTTTGAAAAATTTAAAGAATTTAAATCTAAAGTAGAAAATCAAACAGGAAAGAGTATTAAAGCTCTTCGATCAGATCGTGGAGGTGAACATTTGAGTACTGAATTTGATGAATACTTGAGAGAGCATGGCATTGTTTCCCAGCTGACTCCTCTAGGAACGCCACAGCTGAATGGTGTATCTGAAAGGAGAAATCGTACCCTATTAGATATGGTACGTAATATGATGAGCTATATTGATATGCCAATCTCTTTTCGGGGATTTGCATTAGAATCAACTTTGTATATTCTAAATAGGATTCCATCGAAATCAGTTTCTTCCACACCTTATGAGATATGACATGGAAGAAAACCAAGTCTTAATCATGTTAAGATTTGGGGTTGTCCAGCTTATATCAAAAAGCTAAACACTGATAAATTGGAAACCAGATCAGAAAAAGGTCGATTTGTTGGATATCCGAAAGATAGTTTTGGATATTATTTTTATTTGCCTACTTCATAAAAGGTTGGGATAAGTAGAGATGCTACATTTCTTGAACGACAGTTTGTTCAAAAAGGAGGCAAAGGAAGGCAAATAGAGTTAGAATTTGAGAATTCTGACCAACCAATAGATCAGATGGATAAAGATCCATCTAGTCAACCTACACCTATTAATGAAACATCTACAGCTATTCCTCGTAGAACAACTAGGGTATCTCACCCTCCAGTGAGATATGGTTTCCTTCATGAAGAAGAACAAGAGTTGTCTACTCATGAAGAAGTAGATCATGGAGATGATCCACTTACCTATGAAGAAGCTATATCAGATATAGACTCTTCAAAATGGATTGATGCTATGAAATCTGAGATTGATTCCATGTATAAGAATCAAGTTTGGGATCTTTTTGACCCACCTGAAGGTATTGTACCTATAGGGAACAATTGGGTTTTTGTGATACCCCTTACCCATCTATAATGTAGCCGACCAAGATATGCCACGCAGTGTATCGGAACACCCTATTTTAATGCAATTATTTTTTTTCCTAATTTATTACTTTTTTTTTTGTTTTTTTTTCATAGTTATGAAGTAAAATTTATGAAATATAATTCATTTAAGTCATTTATTGAAATTATAATTTATTTGAGGTTCTGAAAATTTTATAGAAAATCCGGCAGAGTACCGGCTAAAAATGGAGAAAACAGTTCTTTGGAACCTGTGAAAAACACTTCCAAAATTTTCAACCAATCCCAAACTCCATTTCATCATCAAAATCTCAATATTTTTCAACAACATTTCCATTTCTCAATCATTCATTTCTCATGGTATTCTTATACAAGCAATAAACAAATACTCAATTTTCCATTCATAAACACAATTTCCACTATTTACATTAACATCGAAATACATTACATAAGTCTCAATTACACAAGAGAAAATAAAAGTTAGTTACAAAATATCAAAATGAAACCTAGTGTCCTACCAATGCACTGAAGATGGTGAGGTGACACGGACACTATGCAGAGCTGCAGAAGGTCTCGCCCAGTCTGTGGTCTACTGGGCTCTCGGTCAGTATCTCCAGAACCTACGCGTGGCAAAAGCAACGCGCTAAGCAATAATGCTTAGTGGTGCCAATAATAAAATAAAAAGAAATAACAGAAAATAAATATGCAGTGAATGTATTGATGTCTCATTGCAAATAAATTTTTGATGAGTATTTGTAGTCGTACTTATTTTGTATTGGTTATATTCATTATTTCATTAAATTTATCCACTTTCATTTTTTGGTTGCCCAAGTAACCTATACTGGATGACTGGACTGGATAAACGGGTAAACTGGCACTGGGTATCAAGTACCTCGAGCCGTCACACCATCGGTCACATGTGTGTCTCCGGCAGTAAATGTAACGACTAATAAGCTGTAATAACATTAGGCACAAGGCCAAGTATCAACATAATGTCAGAATGGCTAAAAGCCATGAAATCACAGAATGGCATAATGCCATGTGCAGTACTGCTAACTGAACCCTATTGACATGCCAAGTTATCCAAACCAATCTTGTTAGGTATACTAGGGCATTTTACACTTTTGAGTTTTACAATTTTTGAATTTCAAGTTTTGGTGTTACTATTCACTTCATTAGTCAACCAAAATGTTGACTTTTGTATAGACAATAGGTATATTGGTTTTAATACTCCCAACATACCACATTTTGCATTCAAAATTTGTTTGTATTTGTTGCCAATACCATTTTTAAGCTTAAAGTTAATTGAGCAGAATTTTCAGTTTTCATATCTTATCGTTACTGTTCCATTAGTAATTCTTGTAGTAGGAATTTGGCAAAATGATCAACATGAAAGTTATTTCTTATTTTGTCTAGTTGAATTTCCTTTTTTGAATCACTCCATTTAGAGTTTTGTAGCTCAAGTTATGGTCTAAAAATCACAACTGGCCGGATTGAAATTTTTCTAGACTGACCATATTTATAGTGCAGTGAACAGTGACTGTAACTCCCTTGTTAGATAGGTTCTGGTCATAATTTGGGGTAGGTTTCTTCACGAAAGTTATTGGTATATATCTTAGCTTGTTGCTGGTAAAATATCAGGTCAATTGGACCATTCTACACTGAGTTATGACCAAATGACAAAACACTGTTTATTTGGTCATTCTGCAGAAACAGATTGCAGGTCACCCGGATTGGGGCAAGCTTTTGGTCCACTTAGTTTGGTCTTATTGGCATTGTTTCTTCACCAAAGTTGTGCCATTATGTGTCTAGTTTCATGTCCAATTGGCCTTACACCAATTGAACCTCTACAATTGAAGTTATGGCTACCCAAACCTGCTAGACTCATGTCCAATTCTGCAGGTCACCTAGGGCAGCCACACTAAACCTAAATCCCATCACTAAACACACTTCATTTCTTGTTTACCAATAACCAAATGGTCACTGATTGACCATTAAAATGTTCCTACACCATTATAGGATTAAAACCTCAATTTGGTCAAAACCCTAAATTCTCAATTCCTCTATTCTTCCATTAACTTACAATATAAGGTGCTAAGTGTTAATTTCATATCAAAGGATAGCTTATATACTCTTTTAATCTAAAAAAAAATCATCAAAACTCTCATAAGTTCATGGCTGCCAAAAATGGTAAAAATTCATCATGCAACTTTTGTTTAATTTCACTTAATTTTCATACTTAATTCCTACTCCACATATGATATACATAAAATTTCTAGAAGGAATTGGCACTAACCTCACTTGTGACCTAACTTGGACTTGCCCAACTTCAAAATTTCCTCAAATTTCTGCTGCCTTATGCTTCCTCAAGGTTTAGGGATAATTTTTTTGTGAAGGAAGTTTAGGGTTTTGGGGTGGAGAGCTTAGGGAAATTCAAGCTTGAACAAGAGCTTTCATGGAGTTTTTTTCTCCTCTCTCTCTCTCTCTCTCTACGTTTCTGCAGCCCAAAGATTGAAGATGGCTGTCCACTTTTTCAATTTTTATCTCCTTTTATTCATGTTTATGTAGTTTATAATGATGAGTCAAAATTTGGTTGGGTGAAAATATTTTAATTGCATCATGCTTATGTCATAAATATGACTTTTATTTCATTTTCTTTTCTTTTCTTTTCTACTCATTTTCAATTAAATTTTTAGCAATATTTATTCATATTTTAGATCATAATAATTATTTACTTAACTGGACAAGTCGGCCAAAAATCATCTCTGAAGACGAAATGACTAAAATGCCCTCCGTTTGGCTTAACGGGCTAAAATTGTCTATACCGATTGAAAAATTTTTCTAAGTATTTTCTTGGTATTCTAATGCCATAGAAACCTCAATGACCCTTCTCTGGAGTCCCAAAATTTATTTTATGAATTTTCCCCCAGGTCTAGGGCTCCTAGTTTGCGAGAACCGCAACTTGCTACTAGGTTACCCATCGCTTGGGCACCGGCTCATTTAACTTGGTTGTATTTCATTTCTAAAATTTTTCCTAAATTTTTTCTTATTAATATTTGAGTTAATTATGGTTTCTCACTTTAGTTTAAATATTTTTTCGGACGTTCTAGCTGTCCGGACTAACATTGGTCACCGGAACAGTAGAATGTACAGAGTTGCTACAGGGAGGGTGTTACAACTCTTCCCCTCTAATTTAAATTTTATCCTCGAAATTTACCTGACGCAAACAGTTGAAGGAACTGTTTCCTCATCGTCTCTTCAATTTCCCAAGTTGCCTTCTCGGTGTTGTGGTGCCTCCAAAGCACTTTCACCAGTGAAATCTGCTTATTCCTCAACTCTTTCACTTCCCGAGCTAGAATCCTTATGGGTTCTTCTTCATATGTCAAATCCGGTTGTACTTCAATTTCTTCCATGGAGATGACATGTGAAGGATCTGAGCGGTATCTTCTTAGCATAGACACGTGGAATACATTGTGGATCTTGTCCAGCTCTGGTAGTAAAGCTAGCCTGTAAGCTACTGGTCCCACACGTTTAATGACTTCATATGGGCCAATGAACCTAGGGCTCAACTTACCTTTTCTTCCAAAGTCTATCAACTTGTACCGGAGCTATTGAACCACTCCTCTGAGGGCAATCTCTTATGAAATGATCCGTAGCCCCACATTTGAAACACTCTCCAGTTAACAGTCAACACTCCCCTCTGTGTCTTCTACCACAATGCATACATTCAGGCTTTGGGGTTGATCCCCTTGTTATTGTGCCCGGGGAACTAGCTATAGATATTCCAATCTGGCCTCTGTGGCCCTGTGTCTGATCTTGTGAACTAGAACCCTTAAACTTCTTACTATCAGTTGGTATACTTGACTGCCCCGGCCCCTCTTCTCGCTCTCCCTTACAGTCCGCTCACTGATTCTTACCTTTTCAACCTTTATTGCAGCTTCCACTAGCTTGGTAAATTCTGTGATTCCCAAGGCAGTGAGCTGGATCTTGATGTTGTCATTTAGTCCCTCTTCAAATCTCTTGCACCTTTCGGCTTCATTAGGGACTATCTCCCTTCCATAGCGGCTCAATCTTACGAATTCCTTCTCATATTCGCCACCGACAACCTGTCTCGCCTCGAGTTAATAAACTCTCTTCTTCTCTCTTCTAGGTATACATTACCCACATATTTCTTCTTAAATTCTGAAAGAAAGAAGTCCCAAGTTACAGCTTCTGGCTGCACTTCACTGGACACAGTGTCCCACCATTCGTAGGCATTGTCTTGTAACAAGGATACAGCAGCTTCTAAGTTCTGCTATGGGGTGCAGTGGAGTTGTTTTAAGACTCTGCCCGTTCTGTTCAACCAATTTTCGACTGCAACAGAGTCATCTTCTCTCTTGCCATAGAAATCCACTGCTCCAAACTTTCTTAGCCTTTCCAGATGTGATTTCTGCTGTGGAGCTGGTGGTGGTGGTGGTGCTGGCATTACCCCGGCCATTTGTCTAAAGAAATCGGTCATTTGCTGAAACATGGCCTATCGAGGCTGAAAGGTGCTCGCTTGAGCTGAGCAGATTCTCTCATGCCCCAGCCTCACCGCCTTGATGGAGCATGACTCTCCACTTCCTCCTCATCGCTCTACGAGATGAAGGGTCCATATCCTATTCAAAATAAGAAAGATAAACAGATCTGCATTAGTGTCACCTCGACTCTTACAAATGCAATGCATGGTATGGACTCAATCTAGGCCCAGAAACGCCTAAACCGTGCTCTGATACCACTAAATGTGACACCCCTTACCCGACTACAGTGTAGCCGAGCAAGTTATGCCACTCAGTGTGCTGGAGCACTCTATTTTATCTTAATTCATTTTTATCGTAGTTTTGAATATAACTTGTGAAATATAATTCATTTATTGAAATTGTAATTTATTTGAGGTTCCGAAAATTTTATAGAAAATCCGGCAAGGTACCGGCTAAAAATGGAGAAAACCGTTCTTCGGAACCTGTGAAAAACACTTCCTATATTCTTATTCATTCATCTCAACTCCATTTATCAAAATCTCAATATTTTTCAGTTCACATTCATTTCTCAATCATTCATCTCATTTGTTAATCATGTACAAGTCATAAATAGACATTCACTCTTCCATTCACAAATACAATTTTCATTATTTATATGAACATCAAAATATGTTACATAGATCCAAATACATATGAGAAGATAAAAATTTAGTTACAAAATATCAAAATGACACCTAGTGTCCTACCAATGCACTGCAGGTGATGAGGTGACACGGACACTATGCAGAACTGTGAACTGCCTTACCGAATATGTGGTTTACTGGGCCCTCTGTCCAAATCTTCAGTACCTACGCGTTGCAAAAGCGACGCGCTAAGCATAAAGCTTAGTGGTGCCAATAATACAAGAAAATATAATATGTAAATAAAAATAATAATTTCCTTGCTACTGTGTTCATAAGAAATGAATAATTACTAACTTATTGTTTAGTCGAGGGCTAATCATGTTTTATGATATTAACTTCTTCATGCATTTCGTTAATTATTTTCTTCATGATCTTGAGCTTCTTTGTATTTTTGTAATCATTCTTGATACTTAATTTTCGTATTTTCTTTAATAATCAGTTCAATCACAGTTATACTTTTCCATGCCCAAGTAACCTATCTTTGACGATCGATGGATAATGGGTCGTTGGCACTGGACACCGCGGTGCCTCGGGCCGTCATACCATGGGACGCAGAACGTCAACCACGTTGCAGTCAGTATGGCTAAAAAGCCATGATATGTAACACCCTCCCCGTAGCAACTCCGTACAGTCTATTGTTCCGGTGACCGGTGTCGGTCCGGACAGCTAGAACGTCCGGAAAAATATTTAAACTAAAGTCAGGAACCATAATTAACTCAAATATTAATAAGAAAAATTTAGTAAAAATTTTAGAAATAAAATACAACCAAGTCAAACGAGCCGGTGACCAAGCGATGGGTAACCAGAGGTAAGTTGCTGTTCTCGCAACGAGGAGCCCTATACCCGAGGGAAAAATTATAAAATAATTTTTGGGACTCCAGAGAAGGGTTATTGAGGTTCCCATGGCATTATAATTCCAAGAAAATACTTAGAAAAAATTTTCAATCGGTACAGACAATTTTGACCCGTTAAGCCGAACGGAGGGCATTTTGGTCATTTCGCCTACAGAGGTGATTTTTGGCCGACTTGTCCAGTTGAGTAAATAATTAATATGACATAAAATATGAAGCAACATTGCTAGAAATTAAATTGAAACTTGATAGAAAAGAAAAGAAAGAAAAAGGAGCTTAATTGGGAATTATGATGTCATGCTTAGGTAATTAAAAGTGTATTGGCCAATCAAATTTAAGCAAGTCCATTAAAATGAAATAAAAATGGGTAATGAGGCAGAATTCTAGAGACCCAAAACCAGCTCCCTCTCTTCTTCTTCACGCCACTCACTCACTCTTACCCATTCCACCATTAACAACCTTTCATCTTTCATCTTTCTTAGCTTTCTTCCACTAAAAACCCTAACTACCAACACAAAAATTCATTCTATCATCTTGGTGATTATTGTGGGAGCAAAAAGAAAAGGAAATCAAGACTTTGAGGAAGGGAAAAATTCTGCCACTTGAGGTTAGTGCATTTATATCTTAAAAACTCATTATTTTCATGGTTTGGGACTTGAAACTAGTAAGGATTGTGATTTAAATTAACAAAAACTTATGTGTATAACATCTTGAATTTTGGCTGCCCTAGCTATGGAATAGGGGGAAGTGTTTTGATGAGCTTAGAGTGGAATAGAAACCATGTTGAAGTGATAAACATATGAGCAATGCATTGGTAGCTACTAAGATACATGGCATAAACCATGAATTTGAATTAGGGTTTGGAAAGGTGAAAATGTGACTTGGCTTAGGAAATTATTAGAGAGCATTTTAATGGTCAATTAGTGACCATTTTAGGTAATTTGACCAACAAATGGACAGAAAAATGAGATTGCAAAGTGAGGATTGTAGGCTGCCCTAGGACAGCAGCATAGGGACTGAAAATTCAGTCCCTTTGCACTGCCATAACTTGGGCTGTGTTAGTCCAATTGGTGTTTGGCCAATTGGAAATGAAACTAGGCTTATAATGGCACATTTTTGCTGAAGAAACCATGCCCAAAAGACCAAAGCAAGAGGACCAAAACTTGGCCCCAAATCCGAATACCCTGCATTGATTCTGCAGAATTTGCCAAATGAATAGTAACTGTTCATTTGGCCATAACTCACTGTAGATTTGGTCAATTGACCTGAAATTTTTACAGCAACAAGTTAAGACATAGACAAAAAACTTTCATGAAGAAACCTACCCCAAATTATGACCAGAACCTAACCCAAATGGCAGTCACAGTTACTGTTCAAACCTGCAACTCTGCAGATTTTGATTTGAGCAGTAATGTTTGGATGGCTATAACTATCTCTAAAAAACTCGGATTTAGGCGATTCTTGAACCGATGGAAACCTAAGGCATAGTAGAACATTTCATATGAAGAAAGTTAGACCAAATTATGAACTTAACTTGGTCAAATTACTGACCAAACTTGGACCAAAAATCGCGGACCCAAAATCTCGGCATGAGCGATTACGTGAACAGTAAACTTATTTTGGCCATAACTTGAGCTACAAAACTCCAAATGGAGTGATTCAAAAAAGGAAATTCAACTAGACAAAATAAGGAACAACTTTCATGTTTACCATTTCCTCAAATTCCCACTGTAAAAATAACAAATGGAACAGTAAAAATGAAGCATGAAAACTGAAAATTTTGCTCAATTAGCATTAAGCTTAAAAATGGTATTGGCAACCAATACCAACAAGTTTGAAATACAAAATGTGGTATGTTTGAGGTGTTAAGACCAATACACCTATTTTCTATCCAAAAGTCAACATTTTTGTTGACCAATGAGGTGAATAGTGACACCAAAACCAAAAATTGGCAATTTTGCCAAAATGACCTAAGCTTTGAGAAAGTGACCAAAACCAACAAGTTTTAAATGTAAAATGTGGTACATTGGGAGTGTTAAAACCAATGCACCTATGATCTATGCAAAAGTCAACTTCTTGTTGACTATTGAAGTGAATAGTGACATAAAAACTTAAAATTCAAAAATTGAAGAATTCAAAAGTATCAAATGCCCTAGTAGGCCTAATGTGATTGGTTTGGATAGGTTGGCATGCCAATAGGGTTCTGATAGCGATCGCTGCGTATGATGTATGGCTTCATTGCCATTCTGTGATGTGATAGCCTATGGCTATACTGATTATGATGTTTTACTTGGCTTTAAGCCTTATTGCTTATATGGCTTATTAGCCATTCTGTTTGCACACCGGGAGACACATTGTGACCGATGGTGTGACGGCCCGAGGTACCTGGTACCCAGTGCTAGTTTACCCGTTTATCCAGTCCGATCAATTTGTATAGGTTACTTGAGCATGGAAAAGTATAACTGTAATTGAACTGATTGTTAAAGAAAATACGAAAATTAAATATCAGAAATGATTACGATAGAATACAAAGAAACTCAAGATCATGAAGAAAATAAATAAACAAAATGCATGAAGAAGTTAATATCATAAAACGTAATTAGCCCTCGACTAAACATTAAGTTGGTAATTATTCAGTTCTTATGAACACAATGGCTAAGAAATTATGATTTTTATTTGTATATTATTTCTTTCTATTTTATTATTTGCACAACTAAGCTTTATGCTTAGCGCGTCGCTTTTGCAACGCGTATGTACTGAAGATACTGATTGAGAGCCAGTAGACCACAGATTGGGTAAGTCCATCCCGATTCTGCATAGTGTCCATGTCACCTCACAGGCTACAGTGCATTGGTAGGACACTAGGTGTCATTTTGGTATTTTGTAATTGATCTTATTTTCTCATGTGTAAATGAACTTATGAAATGTAATTTGATGCTCATGTAAATAATGAGAATTGTGTTTGTAAATGAAAAAGTGAATGTTTATCTGTGATATATATATGATTATCACATGAAATGAATGATTGAGAAATGAATGTGAACTGAAAAATATTGAGATTTTGATAAATGGAGTTGAGATGAATGAATAAGAATATAGGAAGTGTTTTTCACAGGTTCCGAATAACGATTTTCTCCATTTTTAGCCGGTATTCTGCCGGATTTTCTTTAAAATTTTCGGAACCTCAAATAAATTACAATTTCAATAAATGAATTATATTGCACAAATTATTTTCAAACCTACGATAAAAATGAATTAAGATAAAATAGAGTGCTCCGGAACACTGAGTGGCATAACTTGCTCGGCTACACTGTAGTCGGGTAAGGGGTGTCACATGATATCACATAATCGGGCATAAAAGCCATGAATACGGGCATAAAAGCTATGAATACTGGCATAAAGCCTTTCGCAGTACTGCTAACACAATACCCTATTGGCATGCCAAACTATCCAAACCAATCACATTAGGCCTACTAGAGCATTTTGCATTTTTAAGTTTCACAATTTTTGAATTTCAAGTTTTCATGTCACTATTCATTTCATTAGTCAACTAAAATGTTGACTTTTTGCATAAACAATAGGTACATTGGTTTTAGTACTCCCAACATACCACATTTTGTATTCAAAACTTGTTGGTTTTGGTCACTTTCTCGAAGTTTAGGTCATTTTGGCAAAATTGCCAATTTTTGGTTTTGGTGTCACTATTCACCTCATTGGTCAACCAAAATGTTGACTTTTGGATAGAAAATAGGTGTATTGGTTTTAACACCCCAAACATACCACATTTTGTATTTAAAACTTGTTGGTATTGGTTGCCAATACCATTTCTAAGCTTAATGCTAATTGAACAAAATTTTCAGATTTGGTGCTTCATCTTTACTGTTACATTTGTTATTTTTACAGTCGGAATTTGAGGAAATGGTAAACATGAAAGTTGTTCCTTATTTTGTCTAGTTGAATTTCCTTTTTTGAATCACTCCATTTGGAGATTTGTAGCTCAAGTTATGGCCAAAATAAGTTTATTGTTCACGTGCACTGTTCATGCTGAGATTTTGGGTCTGGCAGATTTTTGGTCCAACTTTGGTCAGTAATTTGATCAAGTTAAGTTCATAATTTGGTCTAACTTTCTTCATATGAAATGTTCTACTATGCCTTAGGTTTCCATCGGTTCAAGAATCGCCTAAATCCGAGTTTTCTAGAGAGAGTTATAGCCATCCAAACATTACTGCTCAAATCAAAATCTGCAGAGTTGCAGGTTTGAACAAAGGATCGTGACTGCCATTTGGGTTAGGTTCTGGTCATAATTTGGGGTAGGTTTCTTCATGAAAGTTGTTTTTCTATGTCTTAACTTATTTCTGTAAAAATTTCAGGTCAATTGACCATATCTACAGTGAGTTATGGCCAAATGAACAGTTACTGTTCATTTGGTCATTTCTGCAGGTGCTGTTGCAGGGTATCCGGATTGGGGCCAACTTTTGGTCCACTTGCTTTGGTCTTTTGGGCATGGTGTCTTCAGAAAAAATGTGCCATTATAAGTCTAGTTTCATGTCCAATTGGCCAAACACCAATTGGACCTACACAGCCAAAGATATGGCAGTCCAAACAGGCTGGACTCACAGCCTTAATTCTGCTGTCTCTAGGCAGCCTTCCCATTTTAGTTTACCATGCATTAGCTTACTTCAAATTATGATTAACTTGCCTTAAATGGTCACTAATTGACCATTAGTATGTCCATTAATCATTTCATAAGCCAAGTCCAATTTTTCACTCCCAAACCCTAGTTTCCCATTATGATTCACACATACACCTTAGATACACACTTTCATTCATCACATATGTGTATATGCACCTTAAACATAATCTCTAATTCATTTTAAGTCCTTTAAAACCATCAAAAACACTCCATCATTGTTCCTTCCTTAGGGCTGCCAAAATTTATGGTACACATACACATGAGTTTTAGTCCATTTAACTTACAATTTCATACTAAATTCAAGTCCTTAACATGGAAGTAAAGGAATATTAGCATAAGTAAGCACTAACCTCTTGTAGGGCAGAATTTTCCAAGCTTAAACTTCCCTTTCCTTCACTTTCTAGGCTGCCAAACACCTTCCCAAGATGAGTGGACAAGTTTTAATGAAGAGAATTTAAGGTTTAGTGGTGAGAATTCAAGGTTTGGAAGAGAGCAAATGAAATGAATTTTAATGGAGGAAGAAAGGTTCACGTATGGAACTTGGGAAGAAGAAGAAAGCTGCATTTTTCTCTCATTTTCTGCCCATTTTATTGATTTTAAATGGGTTATAGCCATGTGTCACCAAATAATTGGGTGAAGGTACACTAATGACATCATGTGATGTCATAAATTCCCATTTAATTCATTTTTTTTTCTTTTCTTTTCTACTCATTTTCAATTCAATTTTTAGTAATATTTATTCACATTTTAGATCATAATAATTATTTACTTAACTGGACAAGTCGGCCAAAAATCGTCTCTGAAGGCGAAATGACCAAAATGCCCTCCGTTTGGCTTAACGGGTCAAAATTGTTTGTACCGATTGAAAAATTTTTCTAGTTATTTTCTTGGCATTCTAATGCCATGGGAACCTCAATAACCCTTCTCTGGAGTCCCAAAAATTATTTTATAATTTTTCTCCCAAGTCTAGGGCTCCTCGTTGCGAGAACCGCAACTTCCCTCTGGTTACCCATCGCTAGGCACCTACTGCTTAACTTGGTTGTATTTTATTTCAAAAATTTTTACTAAATTTTTCTTATTAATATTTGAGTTAATTATGATTTCCGACTTTAGTTTAAATATTTTTCCGGACGTTCTAGCTGTCCAGACCGACACCGGTCACCGGAACAGTAGAATGTACGGAGTTGCTACGGGGAGGGTGTGACAAAATGAATTAGAGATTATGTTTAAGGTGTATATACACATATAGAATAAATGAAAGTGCTTAGCTAGGTGTATGGGTGAATTGAAAGGGAAAATTAGGGTTTTGGGAGTGAAAAATTAGACTTGGCTTATGAAATGATTAATGGACATTCTAATGGTCAATTAGTGACCATTTGAGGTAAGTTAATCATAATTTGAAGTGAGCTAATGTATGGCAAATTGAAATGGGAAGGCTGCCTAGAGACAAGAAAGAATGAGGTCGTGATTCCAGCCCATTTAGACAGCCATAACTTTGGCTGTGTAGGTCCAATTTGTGTTTGGCCAATTGGACATGAAGCTAGACTTATAATGGCACAATTTTGCTGAAGAAACCATGCCCAAAAGACCAAAGCAAGTGGACCAAAAGTTGGCCCCAATCCGGATACCATGCAACAGCACCTGCAGAAATGACCAAATGAACAGTAACTGTTCATTTGGCCATAACTCACTGTAGATATGGTCAATTGACCTGAAATATTTACAGAAACAAGTTAAGACATAGAAAAACAACTTTCATGAAGAAACCTACCCCAAATTATGACCAGAACCTATCCAACAAGACTGTGGCAATCACTGTTCATGGTACTGTAGATTTGGTAATTCTGCAGTTTTTCCAATCCGGCCAGCTGTGGTTTTTGGACCATAACTGGAGCTACAAAACTCCAAATGGAGTGATTTAAAAAAAGAAATTCAACTAGACAAAATAAGGAACAACTTTCATGCTTACCATTTCCTCAAATTCCCACTGCAACAGTGCTTAATGGAACAGTAAATTTAGGCTTCAAAAACTGAAAATTCTGCTTCCCTTGGTTTAAGTTTAGAAATTGTATTAATGCTTAATGCCAACAAGTTTTCAATGCAAAATGTGGTATGTTGGGTGTGTTAAAACCAATGTACCTATTTTCTATCCAAAGTTCAACATTTTTGTTGACCAATAAGGTGAATAGTGACACCAAAACTTGAAAATTCAAAATTTGAAATTAGAAATGCATCTAGGGGACTTTAAATTGCAATTGGCAATTAATACTAGCAAATGTAAAACTAAAAATGTGGGATCTTGGTGTAATTAGAATTAATATATCCATTAAGTATAAAAAGGTCAACATTTTGGGTTGACTAGTAAGGTGAATAGTAATCAAAATGATTAGTAAATTAAGATGAAGACCTAGAACCAATTCTAAGCTTAAATGCTTAGAATTGTATGACAAATGTGGACTATGCATCCTAGTTAAAATTGTTAAAAAGAAATTAAGGCCATAAATTTGAAATCCATGAAATATTTATGGATTACTTGAAACATGAAAAATAAGTCACCAAATTGATGTGAATAATTAGTTAGGGCTTATATGCCCATCACAAGTGGAATTCATAAACATATTAATAACTCAACTTGAAATATAAAAATTGTAATTACATGAGTAGATTCTTAAATGTATAAATGAGAAAAGAAAAATGTTTTGAGTACAATGGTATAAAAGGATAATTGATGTGAATTGTGATCATATAAATGATAAAATGAATGTATGAATTATAATCGAAATTTATCATGAAATAATGAAATCATAAAATACAATATATTAATATTTAATGATATTATGTGCCCTTGTATTGCCTAGACATGTGTATCAGATTGGATAGTTTGGCATGCCAATAGGGTATTGTTTTAGCAGTACTGCAAAAGGCTTTATGCCTATATTCATAGCTCTATGTCCGTATTCATGGCTCTTATGCCCGTATTCATGGTTTTTATGCCCGATTATGTGATATCATGGCTTTTTAGCCATACTGACTGCATACGTGGTTGACGTTCTGCGTCCCATGGTATGATGGCCCGAGGCACCGCGGTGTCCAGAGCTAACGACCCGTTATCCAGTTTAGTTAGCCTGTCGTAGGTTACTTGGGCAGTGTAATTTATTAAAATAAATTAAGACTATTAGTAATTAAAAATATTAGAAATCAAATAAATGAGTTAATAAGACTTCAAAAGAATTAGTTACAATTATGAAATGATCCAAACCACATAAAAATTGTTAAGTAAAATGATAAAAGAGTTGCAAAAATAGGTATAACTTAACTAAATATTTTAAATGTACCTTCTATTGCCATATAAATATAAACTGAGTATTTTTATTAAGTCTGTATGTTGTACATTATCCCTGTGAATTTCGGAATTAAACGCTTTCAAAGCGAAACAAATGAGAACAAAAGATAATTAATATTAGACACATTGTATTAAATTAAATTGATTCTTAAATATTCAAATTATGCTTCGTTCTTTCTTTATTTGTATATTTTATTTTCTTGTTCTATTATTGCACCACTAAGCAGCAATGCTTAGTGCGATGGATTTGTTTCCTCGCGCAGGTACTTTGACTAAGATTTTTGGAGTCCAGATCTGCAGAAGTGGCTGGAGTATTCAAGGTTGTCACCTCCTCAGCAATCCATGTAGATAGGGCCCATATAGATCATATTTTGTATTTAGTATAAACTGCTAGATATTGTATTATAATGTAGAATATGAGCAGGTAATTAATAGAAATATAATGTAATTTAATAAATTAGCTTTTTCATATGTAATTAATTTATATATCATGTAAATTATGAAATTATGTAAATTAAAGAAATTTGAAAATTTTACTTATGTGATTTGAGCATGAATGAGATTGTATGGATTTGAAGACAGATTTGAAATATATAGATAATGCATGGAAATGAATATGAAATTGAGATATATGAATGTGATGTGAATTATGAGATGGTTATGAAAATAATTGATGAGATTTTATTTGTAAAATATTATTGAAACTTTCAAACAGGTAAATAGTAAAATACGTCAACTGGTAATAAAATAGGGGAAACTCCGCTGGTTTCTCCGTCGAAAAATTTATTAATATTAAAATATATCGAGATCAAAATATGAAGGGAATAAAGTAAGATAAGATAGGGTGCTCCGGCATCGAATGTAGCACACTTTGCTCGGCTACACTGTAGTCGGGTGAGGGGTGTTACATTTATTGGTATCAGAGCGTGGTTTAAGCGTTCCTAGGCATAGATAGATAGAATAAGATTATGCGCATAACATGCATTGCATTTATATGAGTTGAGGTGACACTAATGCAAATCTGTTTTCTTGGTTATTTTAGGTTAAGGTATGGACTCAGAATCGCAGAGGGCAGTAGAAGAAGAAGTAGTAAGTCGTATCCGATCGGGAGTGATATTGGAAATCGGGAGATCTGCTCCACCAGTGCAAGAGGTGCCTGTACAACCCCAACAGCCTTGTTTGAGCAGATGACAATTCTTGGACGGAGATGATCAAGTTATTCCACCATCGCTTCAGCGGAAATCACCTCTAGGAAAAATTAGGAAATATGGAGCTGTAGATTTCAATGGTAGAAAGGAAGACGATTCTGTAGCAGCTGAGTATTGGTTAGAAAGGACTAAAAGAGTCTTGCAGCAGCTCTATTGCACACCAGAACAAAGTTTGGAGTGTGCAGTTTCATTGTTACAGGAAGCTGCATATCGATGGTGGGATGTCGTAACCAAGGTAGTGCCACCAGCTGACGTAACTTGGGAATTCTTTCTGATAGAGTTCAGAAAGAAATATATTAGTTGTGTTCATGAAGAGGAACAGAAGAGGAGTGGTGATCAGCAAAAGAGGAAATTTGGACAGTCTAGTAATAAGAGGCCGAGAGAACAATTAAGTCAGACATTTGATCAAAGTAGGAGATCCAGACCCAGGCCTGTACCCAGAAGAGATCAACCAAAAACACTAGTAGTGAGTGCGTCTGGACTAGCAAGAAAATGTGGTCATTGTAACAAGTGGCATAAAGGTGAATGTGGGGATTGACTGGAGCCTGTTATAGATGTGGGGCCATAGACCATCATCTGAAAGATTGTCCTAAGAAGAATTTACCACGGACCCAGACAGAGGTCGTGGAAGGACCAAGTACAACAGTAACACCACTTCCAAATGTTACCCAAGTCAGAGAGGAACAAGAAGCCCCATATGTGAATTTGAGGTAAAGTATTTCCTTTATGATATGCCTAAGTGTATAATAATAGATTCAAAAAAAAAAAAAAAAACTAAATAGTACCATATATACAAAAGAAGTAGACAGATGGAGTAATAGAAAGGTAAAAGAATTATCTCAGAACCCAAAACACCCAGTAAATTTCGAGGACGAAATTTAAAATAGAGTGGAAGAGTTGTAACACCCTCTCGGTAGCAACTCCGTACATTCTACTGTTCCGGTGACCGGTGTCGGTCCGGATAGCTAGAACGTCCGGAAAAATATTTAAACTAAATTCAGGAACCATAATTAACTCAAATATTAATAAGAAAAATTTAGGAAAAATTTTTGAAATAAAATATAACCAAGTTAAACGAGCCGGTGCCCAAGCGATGGGTAACCAGAGTGAAGTTGCGGTTCTCGCAACGAGGAGCCCTAGACCCGGGGAAAAATTCATAAAATAATTTTTGAGACTCCAGAGAAGAGTCATTGAGGTTCCTATGGCATTAGAATGCCAAGAAAATATTTAGAAAAATTTTTCAATCGGTACAGACAATTTTGACCCGTTAAGCCAAACGGAGGGCATTTTGGTCATTTTGCCTTCAGAGACAATTTTTGGCCGACTTGTCCAGTTGAGTAAATAATTATTATGACATAAAATATGAATTAAGGTTGATGAAAAATTAATTTAAAGTTAGTAGAAAAGAAAAGAAAAGAAAAATAAAGAAAATTAGGGATAATGACATCACATGATGTCATTATCTTACTCCCAACCAATCACAAGTTAACAAGCATTCTTAAAACATTTAAAAGATACAAAATGGACCAAAAATTCTGGTCATCTTCTTCTTCTTCTTCCTCAAAACGTGACCTCTCTTCCATAGCCCTCCATAAAAAATTTCTTGCATCACTTCCATTTTCCCATGAATTTCCACTATAAAACTCTAGACATCTTTCATTAAAACTTGTCCATACCTCTTGGGAAAGTGTTTGGCAGCCTAGAAAAGGAAGGAAAGTGAAGTTTGAGCTTGGAAAATTCTGCCCTACAAGAGGTTAGTGCACTTATACACCTTAAGCTCTTTATTTCCATGTTAGTGACTTGAATTGAGTAAGAATTTGTGAATTCAATGAACCAAATATATGTGTATGTCCACCATGAATTTCGGCAGCCCTAAGGAAGGAACAATGATGGAGTTTTTTTGATGGTTTTAATGGACTTAAAATGAATTAGAGATTATGTTTAAGGTGTATATACACATATATAATAAATGAAAGTGCTTAGCTAGGTGTATGGGTGAATTGAAAGGGAAAATTAGGGTTTTGGGAGTGAAAAATTGGACTTGGCTTATGAAATGATAAATGGACATTCTAATGGTCAATTAGTGACCATTTGAGGCAAGTTAATCATAATTTGAAGTGAGCTAATGTATGGCAAATTGAAATGGGAAGGCTGCCTAGAGACAGCAGCAATGAGGCTGTGATTCCAGCCCATTTAGACAGCCATAACTTTGGCTGTGTAGGTCCAATTTGTGTTTGGCCAATTGGACATGAAACTAGACTTATAATGGCACAATTTTGCTGAAGAAATCATGCCCAAAAGACCAAAGAAAGTGGGCCAAAAGTTGGCCCCAATCCGGATACCCTGCAACAGCACCTGCAGAAATGACCAAATGAACAGTAACTGTTCATTTGGCCATAACTCACTGTAGATAAGGTCAATTGACCTGAAATGTTTACAGAAACAAGTTAAGACATAGACAAACAACTTTCATGAAGAAACCTACCCCAAATTATGACCATAACCTATCCAACAAGACAGTGGCAGTCACTGTTCATGGTATTGTAGATTTGGTAATTCTGCAGTTTTTCCAATCCGGCCAGCTATGGTTTTTGGACCATAACTGGAGCTACAAAACTCCAAATGGAGTGATTTAAAACAAGAAATTCAACTAGACAAAATAAGGAACAACTTTCATGTTTACCATTTCCTCAAATTCCCACTGCAACAGTGCTTAATGGAACAGTAAAATTAGGCTTCAAAAACTGAAAATTCTGCTTCCCTTGGTTTAAGTTTAGAAATGGTATTAATGCTTAATGCCAACAAGTTTTCAATGCAAAATGTGGTATGTTGGGTGTGTTAAAACCAATGTACCTATTTTCTATCCAAAGTTCAACATTTTTGTTGACCAATAAGGTGAATAGTGACACCAAAACTTGAAAATTCAAAATTTGAAATTAGAAATGCATCTAGGGGACTTTAAATTGCAATTGGCAATTAATACTAGCAAATGTAAAACTAAAAATGTGGGATCTTGGTTTAATTAGAATTAATATATCCATTAAGTATAAAAAGGTCAACATTTTGGGTTGACTAGTAAGGTGAATAGTAATCAAAATGATTAGTAAATTAAGATGAAGACCTAGAACCAATTCTAAGCTTAAATGCTTAGAATTGTATGACAAATGTGGACTATGCATCCTAGTCAAAATTGATAAAAAGAAATTAAGGCCATAAATTTGAAATCCATGAAATATTTATGGATTACTTGAAACATGAAAAATAAGTCACCAAATTGATGTGAATAATTGGTTAGGGCTTATATGCCCATCACAAATGGAATTCATAACATATTAATAACTCAACTTGAAATATAAAAATTGTAATTACATGAGTAGATTCTTAAATGTATAAATGAGAAAAGAAAAATGTTTTGAGTACAATGGTATAAAAGGATAATTGATGTGAATTGTGATCATATAAATGATAAAATGAATGTATGAATTATAATCAAAATTTATCATGAAATAATGAAATCATAAAATACAATATATTAATATTTAATGATATTATGTGCCCTTGTATTGCCTAGATATGTGTATCAGATTGGATAGTTTGGCATGCCAATAGGGTATTGTTTTAGCAGTACTGCAAAAGGCTTTATGCCTATATTCATAGCTCTATGCCCGTATTCATGGCTCTTATGCCCGTATTCATGGTTTTTATGCCCGATTATGTGATATCATGGCTTTTTAGCCATACTAACTGCATACGTGGTTGATGTTCTGCGTCCCATGGTATGACGGCCCGAGGCACCGCGGTGTCCAGAGCCAACGACCCGTTATCCAGTTTAGTCAGCCTGTCGTAGGTTACTTGGGCAGTGTAATTAATTAAAATAAATTAAGACTATTAGTAATTAAAAATATTAGAAAACAAATAAATGAGTTAATAAGACTTCAAAAGAATTAGTTACAATTATGAAATGATCCAAACCACATAAAAATTGTTAAGTAAAATGATAAAAGAGTTGCAAAAATAGGTATAACTTAACTAAATATTTTAAATGTACCTTCTATTTCCATATAAATATAAACTGAGTATTTTTATTAATTCTGTATGTTGTACATTATCCCTGTGAATTTCGGAATTAAACGCTTTCAAAGCGAAACAAATGAGAACAAAAGATAATTAATATTAGACACATTGTATTAAATTAAATTGATTCTTAAATATTCAAATTATGCTTCGTTCTTTCTTTATTTGTATATTTTATTTTCTTGTTCTATTATTGCACCACTAAGCAGCAATGCTTAGCGCGATGGATTTGTTTCCTCGCGCAGGTACTTTGACTAAGATTTTTGGAGTCGGATCTGCGAAGTGGCTGGAGTATTCAAGGTTGTCACCTCCTCAGCAATGCATGTAGATAGGGCCCATATAGATCATATTTTGTATTTAGTATAAAATGCTAGATATTGTATTATAATGTAGATTATGAGCAGGTAATTAATAGAAATGTAATGTAATTTAATAAATTAGCTTTTTCATATGTAATTAATTTATATATCATGTAAATTATGAAATTATGTAAATTAAAGAAATTTGAAAATTTTACTTATGTGATTTGAGCATGAATGAGATTGTATGGATTTGAAGACAGATTTGAAATATATAAATAATGCATGTAAATGAATATGAAATTGAGATATATGAATGAGATGTGAATTATGAGATGGTTATGAAAATAATGGATGAGATTTTATTTGTAAAATATTATTGAAACTTTCAAACAGGTAAATAGTAAAATACGTCAACTGGTAATAAAATAGGGGAAACTCCACTGGTTTCTCCGTCGAAAAATTTATTAATATTAAAATATATCGAGATCAAAATATGAAAGGAATAAAGTAAGATAAGATAGGGTACTCCGGCACCGAATGTAGCACACTTTGCTCGGCTACACTGTAGTCGGGTGAGGGGTATTACAAGATGTGTGATGTGATGCCCCTTACCCATCTACACTGTAGTCGAGCAACATGTGCCACATTCGGCGCTGGAGCACCTTATCTTGTCTTGTAGTGTACATTATTAATTTAATGTCCATTTCCTAGTATTATCTCATGTGTGGATTTTTTTTTTTTTTTATGGAGATTCAGACAAAGCCTCCTCTATTTTATTAGCATATAGCGGGGTCTACTATTCACTTGTTAAAAATAATCAATATTCATTTCCACTTCTTAAGTGTCATGTCATTCAATAATACTCATAAGGTTTCAAGCAATGTACTTCATTTCTTTCATATGGAAATTCATAGTCAATAACTTACAAACTTTATTTACAACTCAAAATGATTTACATCCTGTGCTTATATATAATGAACAAAAAGAAACAAAACTAGATATACATGGGCCCTATCCAAAACTGACTGCAGAGGTGACTAGCAAATCTGCACCAATCTCTTTTAGAGCACTAATACTGCTTAAGGTCTAGATTTCATATCATATAACAAGTCATTTTAAGAACCTTTCTCAAGGTCCAGATTTGGTGTCCTAATTTCACCTAGCAAATTAATTAAAATGTAGCCACTGTTTAGACACACTTACTTCATAGAAGTTGTTCCTCTATGTCTTATCTTTGTTTTTTTGAATCATGTCATTTGCAGTTTTATAACTCAAGTTATGGACAAATAACCAAAACTGGTTCATTATCTCTTTTTGGTTCTAGAACCAGGCAGATTCTGGAGTCAAACTTTATCTAATTATTTGGACATATTACAACCACTTTTAGGCCTAATGTTCCGCATAAAAGTTGTTACCCTATGTCTTAGGATCACTCAGATTTAAGATTTGCAATTTTTCAAGTTTTGCAGAATTAATTATAGCAAATTAATTAGCCTATACTCAGGTACCCTGTGCCTTCAGAATTCCAAGTTCAGGTTAGTGTCTTTGTCTCCAATTTTAGGGTTCATACACTAAAAATTTGAGGCAAGTTCCTAAAGAAAAGTTGGATCCCTATTTCTTAAGTTTCCAGAACAATTTGGCTCATTACAGTTGGGGTTTTATACTAAAATTTATGGTATAAATACTATTATGGGGTCAAGTGATTAATTGGTTCAATTTCAGGTTTTGGAAAGCTGGCTTGAGCTAGCCAATTGACCAAGTTCCATTTGGTTTTGGGTTTTGGTCAAAATACTGAAATTGTAGTTCTAAGTCTTATAGAGGTTTTAGCTTTGGTTTCATTGCATTTTCAGCTTTGTGGACCAAGTTATGGCATTTTTGCCAAAACTGGTCAGATAGGTTTAAGTCCAAAATTTTAAGTCAGTTTGGTTTTGGACAGAATTAGTGACCTAACTTGTGCTAGCAATTTGGTTGGGTTAGGGGCAGAATTAGGCTCTATATTCTCCATGAAAAATGTATTCCTATGTCTAACCTTTCCAATGGTTCAAAAATCAGGTTATTTTGACCTTTTAAGAGTAAGTTATGGCCATTTGAATATTTACTATTTGTTTGGTCATTTTCCTAAGTCCAGATTAGGGTTGTCCAGATTTAAGCAGTTTTTAGGTCAAGTTGGGGATAGTTTTTGGGTATGGTCTACTAATGACAAATGGGGTATTTTGACCCTAGTTTCATCTCCAATTGGCATCATACCAATTGGAGCGACACAACTCTAGTTATGGCTCAATATTCACACTGGGCTCATAAGTCCCAAATCCTGCATGAAAATGTAACACTCCCAATTTCAATTCCTCCAACTCCCAAACTTTATTTGACATACATGGCAATTCTAATGGTCAACAAATCATCTCAACAATGCCAATTTCAAGCCATAATACAAAAGTCTCAAAGTTAGGTCAAAACCCTAACTCAACATATCTAAATTCATGTAACTCACATCGAAACATCATGGCAATCAAATATACATATCAATGAAACACCCTCACTTTAGCTAATATGTGCATTTGACTGTTCTGATGATCAATGTCTGTCCGAACAGCTAGAATGTCTAGAACTATTATTAAACTAGAGTGAGGAGTTATAAATAGACCAAATAATAGTAAGAAAAATTAAGGAAAATTGTAGAAATAAAATACAACAAAGTTAAATGAGCCGGTGTCCCGGCGATGGGTGACCCAATGGGAAGCGACTGTAAAGATAGTTGTTGACCCTATAACCATAGGGGAACCTCGTGAAATAATTTATGGGATGTCAGAGAAGAGTTACAGTGCCCTAAGTAGCATTAGAATGCCAAGAAAAGGTTAACAGAATTTTTAAGATCAGTACAGACAGTTTTGGCTCAATAAGCTAAACGAAGGGCATTTGGTCATTTCACTTTCAGAGATGATTTTTGACTAACTTGTCCAGTCTAGTAAGTGAAATTTATGACATAAAATATGAATTAATATTGGTGAGAAAATAATTAAAAATGAGTAAAAGAAATGAGAAAAGAAAATGAAATGTAAATTGAATTATTACATAAGCCATGATGTCATAATACATAAAGTA
This sequence comes from Hevea brasiliensis, assembly GCF_030052815.1. NCBI lineage: Eukaryota > Viridiplantae > Streptophyta > Magnoliopsida > Malpighiales > Euphorbiaceae > Hevea > Hevea brasiliensis. The sequence continues at coordinate 76,151,741 of NC_079497.1, read as the reverse complement.
AAATTACCGCCAAATAAAATTTTCAACCAATGGGAAATTGCCAAATATTTTAAAGGGATAAAAATGAAAGTTAAATGGGATAAAAACAAGATGAAAACAACCATTTTCTTCAATTTTCTTCACTTGGCCGATAACCCTCCTTTCTACTCCATTGAAATTTCTTTGCTCCACTTTCAATTTTCCTTGGTTTCTCTCCACAAAACACTAAACTATCTTCATTAAAACTTGTCTATACCACTTGGGAAGGTGTTTAGTTACCAAGAATTGAAGAGAAAGTGAAGTTAAAGCTTGGGAAAATTATGCTCACACAAGGTTAGTGCATAAAACAATTTCTCTTCCTTCTTTAATCTTTGTAAGCATGCTAAATCAAGTAGAAATTGCATGAAATCAAAAGAAAACCATGAGTAAATGGAACCTCTAAATGTTGGCCCCCATGAGAAAGTTTGAGAATTGTTGGTTTTTACTGAAATTAAGTGGTTATTTATGTTATTGATGAGTATAGATGATGGATAAAGTGATTGGTATGAGTTTGGTGTGTGTATGCCATGAATTAGAATTTTGGAGTTAGGGTTCAGGGCAAAATTTGGGTATTGCTCATGTGTTGGTGAATGGAAGTCCTAATGGTCAATTAGTGACCATTTGGCTGTGTTTGATGAGGAATTGAAGTAAATTATGGCTTTGGATATGAGGTTGGGTATGCTACCTCATAGGACCTGCAGAGTTGGATGTGAGTCTAGCAAGTTTGGGCAACTGTAACTTAAGTGGTGTAGGTTCAATTGGTGCAAGGCCAATTGCACATGAAACTAGACACATAATGCAACATTTTTGGTGCAGAAACTTTACCTAGAAAACAAACTTAGGATACCCTAAAAATTGATCAAATCCAGGTAACCAACATGCTAGTCCTGGAAATTGACCAAATGAACAGTATTTGTTCAAATAGTCATAACCTAGTGTAGAAATGTCCAAATGACCTAAATTCTATATCAATGGAAAGATTAGACAATTTAGAACAACTTTCATGAAGAACATAACTCCAAATTTTAACCAGAACTTAATGGAATTGTCCACCAAATTCAAGACACCAAATCTGGCAGAACCAATTCTGCCCAGAAATTTTGGGTATAGGTTAATCCGGCCAGTTATGGTAAAATGGACATAACTTGAGCTACAAAACTCCAAATGGAGTGATTCAAAAAGGGAATTAAAGAAGACACATAAAGGAACATCGTTAATGAAGAAAAGTTTGCCAAATTCTCACTGTAAAATTACCAAATGGAACAGAAAATTCTAGCACCCAAAACTAAAATTTTTTATTTATTTCCTATTGGTTTGAAGTATTGATTGGCAACTAATGCCAACACTTTTATGAACCAAAATGTGGTAATTTCATGTGGTTAGAACCCATGTAACTATCATGTATGAGAAAATCAACCTTTAAAGGGAAATGGTTAAGTGAATAGTAACCCCAATGATATAGGAAATGGTATACTAAATTAGAAAAACTATTAGGATGGTTAATATAGATAATTTGATTAATGAATTTATATTCTTGAAGTTGAGTGACTCTAGGATTTAAGGAAAATTTAGTTAAATTTGAAATCCATGAAATGTTCATGGATTACTTGAAATATGAATGATAATTTATATAAATAGTGTAATGAATGAATGGATCATGTTAATGTATGAATGAGACATTAATTCTCATTATTATAGAAAGGAAAAGTACTTTGAGTACAATGGTATATGGAAACCATTGTTGTGAATTATGATTAACAAAAATGATATAATGAATAAATATATGAATTATGATGAAGGCAAAATTTACGTGGAAATGTATTTTAAAAATGTATACTTCTGTTAGGAATAGAATTGAAATGTTAGAAATTATAATTGGAATTTATCATGAAATAATGAAGTCATAAAACACAATATATTAGCATTTAATGATATTATGTGCCCTTGTATTGCCTAGACACATCTGTCAGATTGGATAGATTGGCATGCCAATAGGGTATTGTTTTAGCAGTACTGCGTAAGGCTTTATGCTTGTATTCATGGCTTTATGCCCGCACTCATGGCTTTTATGCCCAATTACTTGTTATCATGGCTTTTAGCCATACTAATATGTTATCATGGCTTTTTAGCCATACTGACTGCATACGTGGTTGACGTTCCGCGTCCCATGGTATGACGGCCCGAGGCACCACGGTGTCCAGTGCCAACTACCCGTTATCCAGTTTAGTCAGTCGGTCATAGGTTATCTGGGCAGTTTAATTATTGAAATTATTTAAGAACATTAGTAATTAAAAACCTTAGAAAGTATTGAATGAAATGAGGAAAAAAAGATTAGTAATGGAAACATAACTGAATCAAGTAATACAAATGAAATTTTCAGAATTGTAAGAACCAAAAATACAATACTCATAGAATTAATCTATATATCGAATATTATTACTATATAAACTCATCACTTCCAAAGAGGGACAAAATAGAATGTAAGATAGTTGATATTAGAAATATCATACCAAATTTAATTGATACCCAAGGATCTAAATTATACTTTAGAATTATACTTCTGTCTTTCTTATTTGTATATATTATTTTATTCTTATATTATTACATCACTAAGCAGAAAATGCTTAGCGCGATGGATTTGTTTTCTTCGTGCGGGTACTGAAACTAAAACCTAGTGGACATTTGACGGGGATTTTTGGAGTCCAAATCTGCAGAAGTGTCAGACGTGATCAAGGTTGTCACCTCCTCAGCAATGCATGTAGATAGGGCTCACATTAGTTATTTTATGTATTTTGTATATTATAAATATTTCGTATGTTGTAATGTAAACTAAGAATTTGTAAGTAATATTTATGTGATGTAAATTAATAAATTGATTAGTTCATATGCAATTAATTTATATACCATGTAAATTATGAAATTATGTAAATTAATGAAATTCGAAAATTTTGCTTATGTGATTTGAGCATGAATGAGATTGTATGGGTTTGAAGATAGATTTGAAATATATAGATGATGCATGAAATAATGAGATTATTATTGTAAATATATTATTGAAAATTTCAAGCAGGTGAATAGTGAAATACGTCAAATGGCATTAGAATAGAGGAAACTCCATCAGTTTCTCCTTAAAAAAATATAATTTGATTTTAAATTATAACGAGAATCAAAATCATTAAAGGAATAAAGTAAGATAAAGTAAGATGAAATAGGGTGCTCTGGCACCGAGTGTGACATGCCTTGCTCGGTTATGTTGTAGACGGGTAAGGTGTGACATATCAAACAGCATCCATAGGCATGTTTAATATTAATTAAACTCATTATATCCTCATGTCTCAAGGCTACCAAAATTTGGTAACCTCACATATCCATTATTTTCTTAATTTTTCATGCAAAATTAACTCATTTTAACTTCAATTCAAACTTTAATGAATGGAGGAAGGAAGAATAAGCACTAACCTTAATGACCAATGCTTAGACTTGTTAAAAACCTCAATTTCTTTTCACTTCTTGGCAACCACTATCTTCCTTATGGTGTGGGATTAATTTTTAATGAAGATGACTTAGGGTTTTAGGGTGAGAAAAGGGGGGGATTTCAAACTAAAAAGCTTGAAAATGGGGGGAGCAAGGATGGTTATGGTGGATGGCCAAGTGAAGAAGAAGAAGAAGAAAATGGTTTTGATTAGTCAAACTTGTCTTATGTTATAGTATTTATCCCATAGTAATGTGTATTAAATTTTTATGAGGTAATTTTTGCATCATGCTTAGGGTAGGCTTAGATTAGCATGAGGTCATGCTTACCTCATAATTAATTTCTATTTTTATTTCATTTTCTTTTCTTTTTCCATTTTCATTTCATTTTTCATATTTTAATTTATTTTTTATGTTTTAATCTCTCTCATTTTAATTGACATTTAGGTCAAAATTCAAAACCGAGGGTGAAATGACCAAAATGCCCTTCGTTGTGCTTATCTATATTTGTCTGTACCGATTGACTTAATTTTCTTAAATTTTTTTTGACATTTTTAATGTCATTTAATCCTCATAAAACCTTCAAATTAGTCCAAATATTTATTTCATAGGGTTCCTCGCGGGTCTGAGGTCGGCAACTGTCTTCACAGTCACTTCTCATTAAGGTCACCCATCACCGTGACTCCAACTCTTTTAACCGAGTTGCACTTCATTTCTTTTATTTTTTCTTTATTTTTTTAGTCTTTATTCAGTCAATTTATGCCTCCTCACCCTAGTTTAAGTGTATTTCCAGACATCCTAGCTATCCAAACAAATATTAGTTCATCGAAACAGTAGCATAAACGGACTACCTAAAGTGAGAGCGCTATAATTCTTCCCCTCTAACTAAAAATTTTGTCCTCGAAATTTACCTTATGTAAAAAGCTGAGGGAACTGCTGCCTCATCTTCTCCTTGCTCTCCCATGTCTCCTCTTCTGTGTTGTGATGTCTCCACAGAACTTTCACTAGTGGAATCCTCTTATTTATGAGTTCTTTGATCTCTTGTGCCAAGATTCTGATTGGTTCTTCTTCATATGTCAAATCAAGCGGTACAATTATCTCTTCTGCTCCGATGACATGTGAAGGATCTGATCTGTATCTCCTGAGTATTGAAACATGAAATACATTGTGGATCTTATCCAGCTCAAGTGGTAAAGCTAGTCTATAGGCTACTGAACCCACACGTTAAATGACCTCGTATGGACCAATAAACCTAGGGCTTAAGTTACCCTCGTATGGACCAATAAACCTAGGGCTTAAGTTACCCTTCTTACTGAATCTTAGCACTTTCTTTCAAGGAGACACTTTAAGGAACACTTTATTGCCAACCTTATGCTCTATGTCTTTCCTTTTCAAATCAGCATATGACTTCTGTCTATATGAGGCGGCTTTTAGGTTATCTCTGATGAGTTTCACCTCAATGACTCTTCTCTGGAGTCCCAAAAATTATTTTATGAATTTTCTCATGGGTTTAGGGCTTCTAGTTGTGAAGACCGCAACTTTCCACTGGGTTACCCATCACTAGGGCACTGGCTCATTTAACTTGGTTGTATTTTATTTCAAAAATTTTTCGTAAATTTTTCTTATCATTATTTGAGTTATTCATGACTCCTCACTCTACTCTAAATATTTTTCCAGACGTTCTAGCTGTCCAGACCGACACCAGTCACCGGAATAGTAGAATGTGTGGAATTGCTACAGTGAGGGTGTTATAATTCTTCCCCTCTAATAAAAATTTCGTCCTCGAAATTTACCCGGTGTAAATAGTCAAGGAGCTACTACTTCCTTATTTCTTCACATTTATGTGTTATCATACTTCACTTTCTCCTTAGTCTCAATCTTATCCTCAAACAGTTCTGTACTCATCCTTTTTCATCTTAAATACAGTCTCCTTCTCATCTCCATTCGTTATCTCATTGTCTCTTCACTCTCTTATTCCATACCTTAACCTAAAATAAATGGGAAATACATATCTACAATAGTGTCACCTCGACTCTTATGAATGCAATTCATGATATGCAGTCTATCTAGGTCCAGAAACGCCTAAACCGCGCTCTAATACTAATAAATGTAACACCCCTCACCCAACTACAGTTTAGCTGAGTGAGGTGTGCTACATTCAGTGCCGAAGCACCCTATCTTATCTTACTTTATTATTTTAGTAATTTTGAATTCGTTTAATTTAATATCAATTATTTTTCTATGGAGAAACCAGTGGAGTTTTCCCTATTTTATTAAATATTGACGTGATTCACTATTCACCTGTTTGAAAATTCAATAATAATTTCACAATAAAAATATCATTCATGTTATCATATTCACCTCACATTCAATTCTTGTAATTCACATACTCATTTGTATATCTCAATTTCATATTCATTTCCATGCATTTCCATTCATGCACAATTTATATATATAAATTCTCAAATTTCATTAATTTACATGATTTACAGACTTAATTATAGTTCCATAATCTATATTTCAACATACAATTCATAGTTTACTTTACAAATAATAACTAATTATAATGTACAAAATACATAATATGATCTATATGAGCCCTATCTACATGCATTGCTGAGGAGGTGACAACCTTGAACACTCTGCAGATCAGAACTCCAAAATCTCTATTTGCTATTCCCTGGGCTTTAACTTCAGTACCTGCGCGAGGAAACAAATCCATCGAGCTAAACATTGCTACTTAGTGGTGCAATAATATAACAAGGAAATAATATAACAAGTAAAAATAATTAGAATATATTTTCTATACTCAAGAATTTTACTGGGTTCATATGAAATTTTCCATACAATAAATATTTCGTCAGTTGCTCTTTAAAATCACTTCTTTCATAAGCTTACAATAATCATTTATATAATGTACAAATAAATCTAAAATTTATACTTATACTTATATTCTTATGAAAGTCACATTTGTAATGTTATTTAAGTTATAATTCTTCTATAAGTCTCTTTATCACTTCCTTGATACTTTCTAAGTTGTTTACAATCATTTCGTAATATTTAAAATTTTTAGAACTAGTTTAATTTACTTCAAATCATTCTAAGGAATAAATTTTTGGAGCTAATCTAATTTATTTCAGAACTTCTTCTCATTTATTTACTTTCTAGCATTTTTAATTGCTAATATTCATAACTTATTTTAATAAATTAGACTGCCCAAGAAACCTATGACAGGCTGACTAAACTGGATAACGGGTCGTTGGCACTGGACACCGCGGTGCCTCAGGCCGTCATACTATTGGATGCAGAACTTCAACCACGTATGCAGTCTGTATGGCTAAAAAGCCATGATAACACATAATCGGGCATTAAGCCATGAGTGCGGGTATAAAAGCCATGAATATGGGTATAAAGCCATGAGTATGCGCATAAAGCCATGAATATAGGTATAAAGCCTTTCGCAGTACTGCTATAACAATACCGTATTCGCATGCCAAACTATCAAATCTGACACACATGTCTAGGCAATATAAGGGCACATAATATCATTAAATATTAATATATTGTGTTTTATGACTTCATTATTTCATGATAAATTTCAATTATAATTTATACATTCATTTGATCATTTATATGATCACAATTTACATCAATTATCCTTTTATACCATTGTATTCAAAGTACTTTTCCTTTATACAATAATGAGAATTAATGTCTCATTCATACATTAATATGGTTCATTCATTCATTCACTATGTTATTCATACTGATCATAATTCAAAACAATGGTTCACATGTACCATTGTATTCAAAACATTTTTCCTTTCTCTCTTGATGGGAACTTAAATCCTAAATGGCACTTTTATCTCATCTATACATTCAACAATCCATTCATGTAAAGAACATTTCATACTTCAAGTTATTTTGATGTTGGGAGTATAAATCTCAATTACCTATTCCAAGTATTCTATGAACATTTCATGGATTCCAAATTTCATGCCTTAATTTCCTTTACTAATTTAGTTCTTACACTTTGTGTCTTTATATTACTATTCACCTTACTATTTATTCAAATTGTTCACTTTTTTATACATAATAAACTTATTGAACCTAAATTCACCAAGATACCACATTTTGCATTCTAAAGTTGTTGGTATTGGTTGCCAACACCATTTCAAAACTTAATGTTAGTTATTCACAATTTTTAGATTTCAAGTACTAAGTTTACAGTTCCATTGGTCATTTGTACAGTAGGAATTTGGCAAAATTGAGTTCATGAAAGTTGTTCCTTATTATGTCTAGTTACATTTCTTTTTTTGAATCACTCCATTTGGAGTTTTATAGCTCAAGTTATGGTCATTTTACCATAACTAGCCGGATTGACCTGTACCCAGAATTTCTGGGCAATTTGGTTTTGTCAGATTTGGTAACCTAAGTTTGGTTGGCAATTTGACTAGGTTATGGTCAGAATTTGGATTTGTGTTCTTCATGCAAGTTGTAGGACTATGTCTCAGCTTTCTGATGGTAAAATTTCTGGTCAATTGGACATTTCTAAGCTGAGTTATGACCGAATGAATAAATACTGTTCATTTGGTCATTTTCTAAGGACAGCATGTTGGTTACCTGGATTAGGGTAATTTTTAGGTCAACTTGGTTTGGTTTTCTGGGCGGCGTTGCACCAATTGAACCTATACAACTCCAGTTATAGCTGTCCAAACCTGCTGAACTCACACCCAGTCCTGCAGTTCACCAAGGGCAGCATGCCTAAGCTCAACTCCATTATCTTTACTCACTTCAATTCCTCCTCACACACATTCAAATGGTCATAATTGACCATTACAATGTTAATATACCATTACATAAGTAAAACTCTAATTTTTCACAAACCCTAATCTTCAAAGTGGCCATTTCATACCTTTCATGTCATCTAACTCATCCAACACACATAGTTCAACATCTAACTTAAGTTATCTCATCACAAACCACTTCTAAACAATTCAAGTCATACAAATCAACAAATCTCATCCTTCTCCCATGGCTGCAAATTTTCATACACACTTCAATATAATTATTTTGTTCAATTTTACAATAAATTCTCATTTAATTTGTCTTCTTAACAAAGATTAAAAAGATAGGGAAGTAAGTATAGGCACTAACCTTTTTGAGCTTCACTTAACCTTGATTAAACCTCCCTAATCTCTTCTTCTTTGGCTGCCAATAGCTTTTTCTATGTGAAAGATCAAATTTTTGTGAAGGGACTTGGCAATTTTGGTGAACAAATGGAGAGAAAATTCAAGCTTTTAAGCTTGAAAATGGTGGAACCTCTTCTCTCTCTCTCTCTCTCTCTCTACATTTTTGGCTGCCCAAAGGTTGAAGATGCAGATTGTTTGTCAATTTTGGGTCTCTTTTATCGCTTTTAATGAGTTTAATAAATTGCGATTGGTGGAGAATATTTAAATGACATCATATGATGTCATAATCAGTTATTTTCCTTCATTTTCTTTTCTTTTCTTCTCTACTTATTTTCAATTCAATTTTTTAGTAATATTTATTCATATTTTAGATCATAATAATTATTTACTTAACTAGACAAGTCGGCCAAAAATCATCTCTGAAGACGAAATGACCAAAATGCCCTCCGTTTGGCTTATTAAGCCAAAATAGTCTATACCAATCGAAAAATTTTTCTAAACCTTTTATTGGCATTCTAATGACATAGAAACCTCAATGACTCTTCTCTAGAGTCCCAAAAATTATTTTATGAATTTCCTCCCAGGTTTAGGGCTTCTAGTTGCGAAGACCGCAACTTCCCACTGGGTTACCCATCGCTAGGGCACCGGCTCATTTAACTTGGTTGTATTTTATTTCAAAAATTTTTTCTAAATTTTTCTTATCATTATTTGAGTTATTCATGACTCCTCACTCTAGTCTAAATATTTTTCCAGACGTTATAGCTGTCCAGACCGACACCGATCACCGGAACAGCAGAATGTGTGGAATTGCTATAGTGAGGGTGTTACACCCCCGTGTAATTTTTCACAAACGTCACAGATACGGATAGGGTAGGAACTTCTAGTTCTTTGACGAATGGCTCTTGATTGCTTCAGCCCTGAAGATTCGCCTCTGTCATACTTAGGAGCACGAGGTCCCTCAAAATCTTTTCTCTTTTCCAAATTACTACTTGAACTTTGACCAATAGATTTCCCACTTTTCTCTTTTTCATGCTGCTCTTGAGGGGTTGGGTTTGTACTTGGGCCTGGGCTGACAGATTATCAGCCATTTGCTGAAAGAACATAGCCATCTGCTGGGCCATTTGTGTAGTAATTTGTATAGGAGGGACTGGAGCAGCTGGACCTCCAACGCTCTATGGAACTGGGGCCTCTCCTTGTACGTCAGCTGTATCAATCTGCTTTACCATTTTATCCCCCTTGTCCATATCTATTCACATGATTTTTTTTTCTATTTTCTGTACAACCAACACAAGGAGATTTCTCCCCATTAGTTCATATTTATGATTTAAATGTACTATATGTATCAAACATTCGAGCAGTTGTACTTATCAAAAATATTTTAAATTCACAGTTCAAAATTTACTTTAAAAACTAGCTCTGATACCACTAAAACATGTTACACCCTACTCCTCATAAGATGTAACATGTTCATGCAGTACACCTAATGAATTACCGTACTTTGCCTACCGGTAACCCATTAAATATACTACAAGGGATTTTAAAATAATTTTTGTTCATTTTTAAATTGGTGGGTAAATTTTTTTTTTCAGATATTAAAAACTTTTATTTAAAGTCCGAACATAAATTAAATTTTTAGATATTTAAAATCTCCGCAATTTTTATAAAAATTTCGGCAGAGTGCTGTCTGTATTTTGAGAAAATAGTTCTTCAAAACCTGAAAATAAAGACACTCCCAATAGATTTTTCAATCACAACTCCATTATTCAATCTCATTTAACAAATCAACACAAGCAACTCAATACACAGTTTAAATTAAATCAAACATTGAAATATCTCATTAGTGTAATAAAATTAATATTTACATTAATGGGATCATTAAAAGTTTAGTAGTGAAAAACTTTATAAATACATAAAATCTCAAGATAACCTTATAATAATTTGTATTTAATTACAATCCAAAAATATATTACAAAAGAGTTGGTACAACTGCTCAAAGGAAATTTCATACATATAATTACAAAATTACATCAAAATCTAAAGTACAAGGGTATACCTATGATATACCCGAAGATAGTCTCACTATGTCTTTCAGTAATCTTGCTCAGCTGCTTTGTATTTTCTTTCACCTGCGACAGCATACAAAGCTATCGCTGAGTGGTGAACTCAGTGGTGCACAAACTAATAATTTAAAACTTAATACAAGTTATGTATGACAATTCATAACAAATAAAATTTAAAATTTCTAAATTCTTCAAAATTCATAACACTCAGAAATCAATATTTTCATTCATGCAAATTATTCATTTGAATAACATTTTGATCAAATAGAAATTATTTATCTATATTTCTTTTAAATCTCGAAACATTACAAAAATATTTTGAATCACTGATAAATTATTTATTTCAACTGTAATTTATCAAGCTATGCATAATTTAAAGGGCATTGCCAACAATTCACACAGTTGAACACATGACCCAAAATTCAAATAGATGCCGTGTTGTACACCACGACATTTCAAACTCTCTCAATAACTGAGGCTAAGAGGGAGGAATAAAGACTAGCTAGTAAATATGAGTACTCATTCAAACTCTTTTCCAATTGGCAAGCTAGAGAGGAAGGAACTCACCCCATCTAGTGGAGGAGATAACTCACTAGGCAAGCTAATGAGAATTCACAATATATATTGCCATGTCAACTGTGGTTTCAAATCATATTCAAAAAAATTTCTATTTACCAAGTGTTTACAAACCATTAACATATTGAATCATCATAAATTCATGCTCAAGGTTGGTAACACATCAAACTTAAAATTTACAATACTCAAAACCATGCAATAAATCCTTAAATGCATAAGAAAATTTATATTTAAATTATACAATTTCATTCAATAAGTTAAAATTCTCAACACAACAAAATCATAAGTCATAAAATAAACTTGTTCAAATCAATTTAGAAGTGAAAAGTAACAAAATAGTTAGTTGTGCATATACCTCATACGAGTCACCTCTTAGCCTTGACTCGATGTCTCGGGTTCTTTCTCGGTATTCTTTTCCACTGAAACACACAGTTTCACAGTGTTTCAATATCATAATTTATCATAACTCAAAAAATAAATTCAAATCTACTTATACCTAGCTTTAATATGCTAAACTTGACGTTCTTTAAAATTTGTATTTTGGGGTTACTATTCATGATACTATTCAAGTCAATTTGTTGACTTTCTAATGCTTAATAGGTATGGAAATTCTAATTTCACCCACATATCACATTTTGGTTACCTAATTTGTTGGTTTTGGTTCTTTTCTCAAATTTTAAGTCTTTTAGGCAAAATTGCAAATTTTCAGTTTTAGTATCCTGTATTGCACTGTTCCATTGGTCATGTTGCTATTAGAATTTGGCTAAGTTTTCTTCTTAGAAGTTGTTCCTTATTGTCTTAACTTTATTTCCCTTTTTGAATCACTCCATTTGGAGTTTTGTAGCTCAAGTTATAGCCATTTGAACATGGCTAGCCGGATTGGTCTAACCCAGATTTTTTGGGCATTAATTTGGTTCTGGTAGTTTTAGGTCACTGATTTTGGGTGGCTAAATGACTTGATTAAGGGCATAATTTGGACTTGTGTTTTTCATAAAAGTTGTAAGGCTATGTCTCAGCTTTTTACTGGTAAAATTTCAGGTCATTTGGACTTTCCTAGCCCAAGTTATGGCCAAATGAACAAAAATTTTTTATTTGGTCATTTTTGTACAGGTCAGTTTGCCTAATCCGGATTTGGCCAATTTGTTCACTAAGTTATGGTCACTTTCTAGGCATGATTCATAAATGAAAAATGTGCCATTTTGTGTCTAGTTTCATTCCCAATTAGCCTCACACCAATTGGGTAGGTAAATTTTCAGTTTTGGTTCCTGAAAAGGACCTTGGTCATACTGCCTGCAGAATATTCATAACCAATCCGAATTTCTATTTTGTTCCAACACTTCCAACACACCACAATTGGTCATACATAACCATTTTTCAGCTCAAACAAGGTCAAACACACCATTGGACCAATTCTCAAAATTTCATCTTGTGACACCCCTTACCCGTCTACAGTGTAGCCGAGCAAGTTATGCCACTCAGTGTGTCGGAACACCAATTCATGTTTCAATTTCAATTAATCCCTTTTAATTCATTTATTTATAATTTCTGATAAATCTAAATTTTTCCGCAAATTTTATAGAAAATCCGGCAGAGTGCCGGCTATAAATTAGACAAACAGTTCTTCTGAACCTGTTAAAAACACTCCCAATAATATTATCACATTATTCTCAATCAACCTCCAATATATTCTCAACAATTTCTCAATTCACTTCAGTATCTCAAAATTTTAATTCAATTCAAAACACAATCCACTCAATGAAAAATGCTCAATTTATTATTGAACATATTCCATAGATACTTACATCAAAACATAATTACATGAACTTATAATATACATTACAGAAGGTTACAAAATACCAAATGTCAACATATCAAAATATCAAAATGGCCTAATGTCCTACCAAATGCACTGCAATGTGAGGTGACTCTGAACTCTGAGTGCAGATATGAAGGCTCACCCTGTATGAGGCCTACTGGACTCTCCAGCTATGTCTCCAGTACCTGTGCGTGGCAAAAGCGACGCACTAAGCAATTCTGCTTAGTGGTGACAATATAAAATAAAATAAAATAAAATAAAATAAAATAAGACATGTGTGCAAAATGTATATTTACATTTTTTAGTGGACCAAAATTTCAAATATTTATTGCAATATTATTCGATTAAAGTTTGGTAAAATTTATTAATACTGCCCGAGTAACCTATACTAGTTGACTGGACTGGATAAACGGGTAAACTGGTACTGGGTACTAAGTACCTCGGACCATCACACCATCGGTCACATTGTGTCTCTGGCAGGCAAATGAGCGACTAATAAGTGTGATAATTATCGGGATTAAACCCGAGTATAATAACTCATTATCATAGCCAAAGGCTATTATGTTCTGAGACGTAATGGCATGGGAAGCCATGAAATACAGAATGGCATAAAGCCTTATGCAAGATCGCTAATGAACCCTATTGGCATGCCAAACTATCCAACCAATCACATTAGGCCTACTAGGGCATTTAACACTTTTTATTTGTGTAATTCTTTGAAATTGAAATTTTTATGACTACTATTCATTTCACTAGTCAACCAAAATGTTGACTTTTTCATTGATAATAGGTAAATTAGTTTAATTATCATCAATAAACCACATTTTGCATTTAAAACTTGTTGGTATTGGTTACCAATACCATCTCTAAGCTTAATGATAATTAGACAAAAATTTCAGTTTTCATGCTTTGTCTTTACTGTTCCATTAGTCATAATTGCAGTGGAAATTTGGAAAAGTGAACAACATGAAAGTTGCTCCTTATTTTGTCTAGATGAATTTCGTTTTTTGAATCACTCCATTTGGAGATTTTTAGCTCAAGTTATGTCCTAAATACCATAACTGGCCGGATTAGACTGATTCCAAATTTCTGGGCAAAACTGGTTCTGCCAGATTTGGTGACTCAAGTTTGGTTGGCAATTTGACTAGGTTATGGTCATAATTTGGGTCAGGTCTCTTCATGAAAGTTGTTTGTCTATATGTCACCTTGTTGTTGGTAAAAGTTCAGGTCAATTGGACCTTTCTACATTAAGTTATGGCCAAATGACCAAATACTGTTCATTTGGTCATTTTGCCCAGGCAGATTGCAGGTCACCCGGATTAGGGCAAACTTTTGGTCAAGTTAGTTTGGTTTTCTGGGCATGGTTTCTTCATCAAAGTTGTGCCATTATGTGTCTAGTTTCATGTCCAATTGGCCAAACACCAATTGAACCTCTACAATTCAAGTTATGGCTGTCCAAACAGGCTGGACTCATAGCCAAACCTGCAGGTTACACAAGGCAGCCACTCCAACCTCAAATCCCACAACCCAATTCACTTCATTTCGGGTTCAAACCAAACCAAATGGTCACTAATTGACCATTAAAACCTACTTCCATCATCACAAGATCAAATCTCATTCTTCAACCCAAACCCTAACTCAACAATTTCAAAATCATGCATTTTCACTTTATTTCATCAATCTACTTAGCAAATACATATTGTGGGCAGCCCTAATACCCTTTTAACTTCATTAAATTCAACACCATCAAACCCTAACCATGGCTGCCAAAAATAAGGAATGGCATACCAATGTCTTTCATCAAGTTTCTTTGTCATTTAATCACCAATATAGTGCTTAAACATGAAATTGAATTGAAATTTAAGGTTTTGGTCACTAACCTCTTTTAGCTCAAATCCAAGCCAACCAAAACTTTAATTTTTCTTCAAAATTTTGCTGCCCAAAGCTTCCTCAAGGTGTGGGGTGAATTTTTTGTGAAGACAACTAGGGCTTTTAGGGTGTGGAAGCTAGGGAAAATCAAGCTTGAAAAAGCTTGTCCATGGAGGTTAGGGAAGAATGGTTCACGGCAAGGAAGAAGAAGAAATAGAAATCTGATTTTTTTCTCTCAATTTTCAGCCCATTTGTCTCTTTTAAACACATTTATGCCATGTGTCAACACTTGAGTGGATGAAGGCACACTAATGACATCATGGGATGTCATAAATTCCCATTTAATTCATTTTTTTTTCTTTTTTTTCTACTCATTTTCAATTCAATTTTTAGTGATATTTATTCACATTTTATGTCGTAATAATTATTTACTTAACTGGACAAGTCGGCCAAAAATCACCTCTGAAGGCGAAATGACCAAAATACCATCCGTTTAGCTTAACGGGCCAAAATTGTCTGTACCGATTGAAAATTTTTTCTAAATATTTCCTTGGAATTCTAATGCCATAGGAACCTCAGTGACCCTTCTCTGGAGTCTCAAAAATTATTTTATAATTTTTCCCCCGGGTCTAGGGCTCCTAGTTGCGAGAACCGCAACTTCTCACTAGGTTACCCATCGCTAGGGCACCGGCTCATTTCACTTGGTTGTATTTTATTTCTAAAATTTTTCCTAAATTTTTTCTTATTAATATTTGAGTTAATTATAGTTCCTCACTTTAGTTTAAATATTTTTCCAGACATTCTAGCTGTCCGGACCGACACCGATCACCGGAACAGTAGAATGTACGAAACAGGGAGGGTGTTACACATCTCCCAAACCCTAGGTCCAAAACCTTAACTTTGATAAAATTCAAATCTAATGCATTCTAAACACCTATCCATAGTCTACATACATAATTCAACCTAAACAACCATTCAAATGCATCAAATTCACTCATTTCAAGCCCTAATCCTAGCTGACTAAAATTTCTATTTGGCCCCCCATAATAGTTTTCTTTTGAATTTAAGTTAAAATCTAAGTTAAATTAACTCAAAACATATGTTTTAAACTAAAAATTTCAATTTAAATTCTTACCTCAACTTTGATATTCAATCTTCAAATTTTCTCCTCTTTTCTTATTTCTTTCTTGCTAAATCTCCTTCTCAAAGGAAGAAAATAAGGTTTTATGAGGTGATTGGAGAAGAAATTAGGGTTTAATGGGGAATTTAAAGCTAGGAGCAAGCTTTCATGGAGGTGTGGTAATGGTGATGCTAAGGGAGAGGTGGGGCGGCTGAATGGGTTAGGGAGAGAGATGAGTGATTTTTCTTTTTTCTTTTTTTTGTTATTTTATGGGTAATTAACTTGAGTTGACTTGGTCAAAAATGTGGGAAAATTAAAATAAATTTTGACATCATTTGTGATGTCATCACATGATGTAATAAACTAACTTTGTAATTCTTTTTCTTTTTCCTTTATTTTTTTAATAGTTTTTAATTTAGTTCTTGATCCCAAAATTTTCTTTTCTCTGATTTTATTGGACAGTTAGGTTAGGAGTCACCTCTAGGGGTGAATTGACCAAATTGCCCCTCGCCAATTCAATCCGGTTTGTAAGTTATTCGATATTTCTTTCGGATCCCTGATCTAATTATTTGACCTGCTTAAAAATTCTTTTTCATGATTTTCTCTTTTCCACTGTGTTTGCAATAGTCCTAAGGACTGCGGCGTCACATTTTATGGTTCGAAATTCGAGTTTAAATTGACCTCACAGTCCTTCCCGAGAAGGTCACCCAATGTTGTGACTCTTGGCACATTTAACTTCTTATGTTCTGTTTTTCTTATTTATACTTAACTAATGGACAATTATTAATTATTTGTGTTCAGGGCTTATCTAGTTGTCTTAGATATGGTTCTAATCCGCTTAATTATTCGGACCGACACCTGTCACCAAAATAGTAAAATATACCAGACTACGCAAATAGGGGTGTTACAGAGGAACACCTTATCACCAACCTCATATTCTATGTCTTTCTCTTCAGGTCAGCATATGGCTTCTGTCTATCTAAGGCAGCTTTTAGGTTATCTTTGATGAGCTTCACCTTTTCCTCTGTCTATCTTACCAAATCTGGGCCCACTATTTTATCTTCACCCAATTCTGTCCAACACAAGGGAGTCCTGCACCTCCTCCCATATAATGCCTTATATGGAGCAATCTTTATGCTGGCTTGGTAGCTATTGTTTTATGCAAACTCTACCAGAGGAAGGTACTTCTCCAAACTTTCTTCAAAATCAATGATGCAGCTCTAAAGCATATCCTCCAACACCTGAATCACCCGTTCTGACTGTCCATCCTTCTGAGGATGAAAAGCCATACTAAAGTTGTCACACCCACTCCTCTGTAAGGCATAACATGATCCCGTAGTATACTTAATGAATTACTAAATTTCGCCTACTGATAACTCATTAAATACGCTACAAGGGATTTTAAACCTTTTCTTATTTCTTTTTACAGTGGTGAGCACTTTTGACAGGTATAAAATTTTTTTATCTGAAGTGAACCAATTAGCAAATCTGAAGTAGCAATAATTTTCGTAAAAATTTTGGCAGAGTGCCATCTGTATTTTGAATAAAACAGTTCTTCAAAAACCTACTAAAAAAAAAAACACTTCCAATATATTTCTTCAATCCCAAACTCCAATAACAGCTCAACACAATAAATTTCTCAACATTTGTCAACTCAATTCAATAACAATTTTTCAGTGCTTCTAAAAACTAAGATAGAAAAATATGTCACAATATTTTTACAGGCCAAAATAATTTACAATGTTAGTTTACAACTGCTCAAGACCAGTACAATATATACATGCAGTACACATACATTACAACAAAAATTACTAAATATGGTATACTCAATATACCGGGAGAAATCTCAAAATGTAGCACAAGCAGCCTACTCTGCTGCTCTGTCCATCTGTCTACCTGCGACAGCAATAAAAAAACTATCGCTGAGCCAATGTCTCAGTAGTGCACAATATTAAGAAAATACAATCTAAAACCATAAACCATAAATTATATACACTGTGGATACTTAAAATCATAGTTAAATTCAAAAGATAGTGAATGTCATAAAGAATTAAACTCCATTTCACAATATCCCAATAAATATCAATAAATCACACACACAGCTTAATCATGATTCAAAGTCCAATTCATCCCAAAAGCCGATGGCTAGTGATGAATAACATAGCTAGCTAGCAAATAAATGAGTTCTCATCCTATTTATCCTCAACTGACACACACCTCAACACTTCAGTCAGAGAGGGAATTCAAAGCCAATTCGTCCCACTAGACAAGCAAGTGAGGAATTCAATCAAATATACATGATAGCTGTGGTTTCAAACCATTTGTAATATTTTTCAAGCAATAAGTATCCATCAAAATTTCATTCAAACAATTTTCCACAATTTAAAATAATAACATACAAATTGTCATAATTTATTTCAATTGAAAAATTCAAAAGAAATAATTGTTGTGCACAAACCTTTGAAGAGTAACCTCTTGGCTCTAACTCAGTGTTTCCTTCCCCTTCCCTGAGTCTTTGCTAACTGAAACACACAATTTGAAGTGTTTCAGTACTCATTTAAACTGTCTCTAACAATAAGGTTCAAAATTAATTTATTTAATTCTATTATTTTCCTTAGTCAACCTATAATGTTGACTCTTGATGCACTCTAGGTGAATTAGGTTTAATGTTATCAATATGTCACATTTTGCATTTCAATATGCTACCAATATAGTGCAATTTACCATTTTTACAAGTTGGCATTTATTGCCAAATTATTTCAAGCATCATTGTATGTAAATGTCAAGTTCTCAATTTTTGTGTGCAAGATTGGTCTAACTTAAAGTCCTATTTCTCTTGGTTTTTAGATTCTAGTCAAAGAAGAAAAATTGTAGCTCGATGTCTTATTGCACTCTGGGCAAAATTTCAAGTCATTCTGAGTTGTATAGACCAAGATATGGTCAATTTACTAAAAGTGGAAAGATTGCACCTTTAGTGCAAAATTTGGTCAATTTTAGGTCACTTTTAGTTCTGATAGTTTTAGTACCCGAATTTGTGCAAGCTATTTGACTTGCTTATGGTCATTTCTGGGTTTTGGTGTCTTCATAAGAGTTTTAGCTCCCTATCTCTTCTCCAAGGTGTATAGACAACTTTTAATGATGGAGAATTGAGGTTTTTATGGTTGGATCATAGATGCATGGAGCTTGGTTAAGCTTTGGCCATGGAGTCCCATGGAGGATGAATTCGGCTGTTTTGGAAATGAGAGGTTGAAGATGAAGTTTCAGCCTACATTTGTGATATTTTAATGCTCACTAACTTAACTTAGTGGAGCACTAAGTTTGGTTAATGATTTAATAATCCAAAATTTCCAATTTTGTAATTTTGTCACCGTTCTTCCACTATTTACATTATGTACCACAATTTAATTTTTTTATGACATTTTCAAAGTTTAATATCATTTATTTTTAATGTACATTGAGGTCAAAAGTCAACTTGGGGTGTCAAATGACTACAATGCCCCCATTCGGATTGCATTCTCGATTTTTCGGTAATACCGAGTTTTATCGTTTTCTCGATTTCTCGTTTTTCTTTGTACTAATTAATTAATTTTTTTTGACATTTCTAATGTCACTTGTACTTCAAGAAGTGTTTAATTATGTCTCAAAACTAAATTCCGAGGGTTCCCTGCAGTCCTAGGGTCGGCTATTGCCTACGCCGTAACTTCCCCATGCGGTCACCCATCCCTGTGATGCTGGCTCGTTTAACTTAGTTTCATTTCATTGCTATTATTTTCCCTTTGTTTTTCTTGTATTTTCTTTTCTTGTATTTCATTATTTTATGTCTCCTCACTAACATTTAAATGTAATTCTAGGCATCCTAGCTGTCCAGACAGACACTGGTCATAGGAACAGTAGAACGCATTATCGAACATTACAAAAGTGCAGTTGAGTGCCTAACGACTCCTGTAGCTTCTTCTAAAACCTCAATGTAAATCTCGGGTCTTGGTTATATATAATTGATGTTGGCTATGACGCCCCCTACCTGTCTACAGTTTAGATGAGAAAAGTGTGCCACATTTGGTGCCGGAGCACCCAATCTTGTCTTGTCGTATACATTGTTAATTTAATGTCCACTTCCTAGTATTATCTCATGTGTGAAATTTTTTTTTTGTGGAGACTCGGACAGAGCCTCCTCTGTTTTATTAGCATATAGCAGTTTCTATTATTTACCTATTAAAAATAATTCATATTCAATTCATTTTCTTATGTGTCATGTCATTCACCAATGCTCATATAAATTTCAAGAAAATAATATACATTTCATTCATCTAAAAATTTACATACATAATAATTTACAATTTATTTACAACACAAAATAATTTACATCATTTACTTATATACAATGGGCAAAATGCAAAATCTAAATACATGGGCCCTACCAAAATAAAATAGGCTGCTGAGGTGACTAGCAATTCTGCACAATCTTTGTCAGAGCACTAATGCTGCGGCTGATCTTTAGTACTTATGCGATAAAAAATTAATGCGCTAAGCATAATGCTTAGTGGTGTATAATTTAAAATAAAAGTAATAAAATAATATAAAATAATTAATCTATGTATAATTTTATAAAATTATAGTCTTTTACATATTTATTGATCTTTCAAAATAATTAAATTTATTAGGATCTCTTATATTTATTCCTCTCATATTCTGTATAATTAAATTCATATCAGTACCCAAGCAACCTATAACATATTATAAAGGCTGGATACCAGGAAGTGTACTAATTGGACATCCGTATGTCTATCAAGTATACATTGATTATGTCAGGCACAAGGCCAGCGGGTAGGCATAAAGCCAGAAATAATAATAGGACTATGGCCAACGAGCAGGCATAAAGCCAGTAGAACAAACATCTTAGGCATATACTGTCTATCAATGATAATTCATGTGAGCAATGCTGTAATCTGTAGACCCTAATTGGTATCCAAGCTATATACAATAATCTAGGTATACTTTGGGAAAATTAGTATTATTAATTACTTTATAAATTTTATGTCAATTTGTAGTGGGAAGTAGTCTCATATACATTTTCATATAATTTATGCATTTGGTAATTCAAGTAGGTAATTTATCTTTATGTGTTAAACAATTTCTTGAACATTTCTTTAGGTCCAGACTTGGTATACTATTTTAGCTAGAAAATTGGTCAAGATGTGGCCACTATTTGGCCACACTTCCTTCATAGAAGTTGTCCTTCTATGTCTTGTCTTTGTTTTCCTTTTTGAATCATGTCATTTGGAGTTTTAGAACTCAAGTTATGGTCAAATAACCACAACTGGTTTATTGTCTCTTTCTGGGTCTAGAATTAGGCAGGTTATGAAGTCAATCTTTGTTTAATTAATTAGACATGTTACAACCACTTTTAGGCCTAATGTTCTTCATAGAAGTTGTTACCCTATATCTTAGGATCACTCAGAGTTTTGAATTACAATTTTTCAAGTTTTTTAGAATTAATTGTAACAAACTAGCTGGCCTGGACTTAGGTGTCTACAGGATTCCAGGTTTAGGTCAGTGGATTTGACTCCATTTTAGGGTTCTTACACTCGCAATATAAGGAAAGTTTCTAAACCAAAGTTGAATCCCTGTATCTTAGGTTTCTAAAACAATTTGGCTCATCCCAATTGGAGTTTCCTAGTGGGAGATATGGTCTAAAAACAATTCTGGGGTCAACTGATAGTTTAGTCCAATTCAAGGTTTTGGTGTGCTGAATTTTTCTAGCAATTTGACCAAGTTCCCTTTGGTTCTGGGTTTTGGTCAAAACACCAATATTGTAGATTTATGTCTTATGAAAATTTTTGCACTAGTGTCATTTCATTTGAAATTTTTTGAACTAAGTTATGGCATTTTTTCCAAAACTGGTCAGATAGGCTTAAGTCCAGAATTTCTAGGCAGTTTGGTTTTGGATAGTTTTGTTGAACTAAATTATGTTAGCAATTTCATTTGGTGAGAGAAAGATCTGGGTTTTTCATTTTTCATAAAAGTTGTGCTCCTATGTCTAACCTTTCCAATGGTATAAAAATTAGGTCATTCTGACCTTTCTAGAGGGAGTTATGGCCAAATGAGCAGGTTTGGTCATTTTTCTTGGTGTATGGTATAGTCATCCGAATTCAAGTAGTTTTTAGGTCAATTTGGAGATAGTTTTTGGGCATAGTTTCTTCATGAAAAATGGGGAATTTGGACCTTAGTTTGATCTCCAATTGACCTCATACCAATTGGAGCAACACACATCTAGATATGGCTCAAAAACAACACTGGACTCAAGAGTGCTGCAACTTACATGAAAATGTACACTCCCAATATTATTTCCTCCAATCTCCCAAACTTCATTTTACACACATAGCACTTTTAATATGCAACAACCAATCTTAACAATGCTAATTTCAAGCCATAACATAAAAGTCCCCAAAGTTAGGTCAAAACCCTAACTCAAATTTTCAATCTCAAGCATAACACTAGCAAATCAATATATCACTCATCTCTACTTGTTAATCAACATCACAAATCACATTTACATTCAAGAATTCATCAAACCCCTATGGTTCCCAAGGCTACTAAAATTTCCCTCCCTCATATACTTGTCAATTTCTTTTAGTTTTATGAAATTTTAACTCATTTTAAGTTCACTTCAAAAATTAAAGGAGGAAGGAAACAAGAATAAGTACTAACCTTATGTTGACCTAATCTTGGACTTGCTAAACCTCCTTAATTCTTCTTTTCTTAGCTGCCAATTGCTTTGCCTAGGTGTAGGATTAATTTTTAATAAAGAGGGCTATGGGTTTTGGCGAGTTGATGAAGAGGGATTCAAGCTTAAAGCTTGAAAACAATGGTAGAAGGACTAACCATGGTGGCTGGCCAAGGGAGAGGAAGAAGAGGAAGTGATAATTCTTAATCAAATTTTCTCTTATGTTCATATTTATCGTATGGTTAATTTGTATTAACTTTTTATTATGTCATTTTAGCATCATAGTGAAGTCATGCTTAAGTTAGCATGATGTAATGCTTAGGTAATAAATTTTATTTCCTTTCTTTTCTTTTCTTTTCTTTTCTTTTCCCATTTTCATTACATATTTCATATTTTTAATTTATTTTATGTGTTTTAATTTCTCTCATTTTACTTGACATTTAGGTCAAAATTCAACACTGAGGGTGAAATGACCAAAATGCCCTTCGTTATACTTATCGGGTCATATTTGTCTACACTGATTGGCAAATTTTTATTGAATTTTTTTTGACATTTTTAATGTCATTTAAACCTCATAGAACCTTCAATTAATCAAAAATATTTATTCCACAGGGTTTCTCACGGGTCTAGGATCGGCAACTATCTTTACAGTCGCTTCTCGTTACGGTCACCCATCGCCGGAGTCCCGACTCCTTTAACTTAGATACATTTCATTTATTTTATTTTTCTTTAATTTTTCTTGGTCTTTATTTCATCAATTTATGTCTCCTCACCCTAGTTTAGCTGTAGTTCCAAATATTCTGGCTATCCGAATAGACGTTAGTCATCGGAACAGGAGAATGTATGGACTACTTAAAGTGAGGACGTTACATTGGCACTCCATGTAGCCGGACAATCTCAGCTATGTAGATTTTTGCTAACCTCTCCAGTGAGTAATTGGCTCTAATTGGTTGGAAGTGAGCTGACTCTATCAATCTATCTACAATCACCCATATAGTATCATGCTTCTTCTGTGTCAATGGCAGCCCAGTGATAAAATCCATGGTGATGTGATCCCATTTCCACTCAGGTATGGATATGGGTTGTAACAAACCTGATGGAACCTGATGCTTAGCCTTATCCTACTGGCATGTCAAACACTTTGCCACAAAATCACCAATCTCCTTCTTCATTCTAGGCCACTAATAATGTGCCTTCAAATCATGATACATCTTGGTACTTCCTGGGTGCATAGCATGGAAGCTACTGTGTGCCTCTTTCAGAATATTCTTCTTCAGTTGTTCATCGCCTGGTACACATATTCTGCCTTTGTAGTATAAATAGCCATCTTCCTTCAACTCATAACCAGTCTCCTTCCCCTCTTTAACTCTGTTTATAATGGTCATCAGCTTTTCATCCAGCTTCTGTACTTCTTGTATCTACTGTAACAAGCTTGGCTTCACTTTTAACTTAGCCAAAATAATTCCATCTGGAGCTAAGGACAAACGATCATTCAATGCTCTCAAAGCCATTATGGCCTTTCTGCTCAGTGCGTCAGCCATTACATTTGCCTTCCCAGGATGATAGTCGATCATATAGTCATAATCCTTAAGGAATTCAATCCATCTCCTCTGTCTTAGATTGAGTTCCTTCTGGGTTGGCAAATACTTCAGACTCTTGTGATCTGTGTAGATATAGCATTTCTCGCCATATATGTAATGCCTCCATATCTTCAATGAAAATATGATGGCTACCAATTCTAGATCATGTGTTGGGTAGTTCTTTTCATGTAGCCCTAGTTGTCTAGAAGCATAGGCAACCACTTTCCCTTCTTGCATTAGAACACACCCAAGTCCATTATGAGAGGCATCACTGTAGATCACATAGTCTTTTCCTGACTCTGGCTGTGTCAATAAGGGAGCCTCTCTAAGCATAGCCTTTAGCTTCTCAAAATTGACTTGACATTTGTCATTCCAGTCAAACTTAGCATTCTTATGCAGTAACTTGGACAGTGGAGTAGCTATAAGGGAGAATCCCTTCACAAATCTTCTGTAATAACCAGCTAACCCCAATAAGCTTATGACCTCTATTACATTTTTGGGAGGCTTCCATTCAACTATTGCTTCAATCTTCTTTGGATCTACCCTGTTCCCACATGCTGATACAATGTGTTCAAGGAAATATATCTCATCTAACCAGATGTCACACTTGGACAGCTTGGCATATAACTACTTTTCTCACAGTGTCTGTAATACCACTCTCAGGTGTTCATCATGCTCCTCCTGGTCTTAGAATATACCAAAATATCATTTATGAAGACCACTACAAATCGATCTAAATAGGGATGAAAGATACGATTCACTAGGTCCATAAAAGCTGTTGGTGTATTCATTAGCCCAAATGGCATCACTAGGAACTCATAGCATCCATATCAGGTCCTAAAAGTAGTTTTAGGCACATCTGCCTCCTTTACCCTCAACTGGTGATAGCCTGATCTGAGATCTATCCTGGAGAATACACCGGCTCCTTTCAATTGATCAAACAGATCATCTATCCATGGTAAAGGATATTTGTTTTTCACAGTCACCTTATTCAGTTAATGATAGTCTATATAAAGCCGAAGGTTGCCATCCTTCTTTTTCACAAATAGCACCAGTGCTCCCTAGGGTGACACACTAGGGCATATGAAACCCTTATCCAGTAGCTCCTGTAACTAAACTTTTAACTCTTTTAGTTTAGTGGGAGCCATCCTATATGGAGCAATGGATATCAGTGCAGTACTCAGAATAATCTCTATAGCAAACTCCCCCTCTTTCTCTGGTGGCAAACTTGATAACTCTTTTGGAAATACATCCGAAAAATCACATACAGTGGAGATGTCCTATAAACTCAGGCTAGTCTTCCTAGTGTCAACCATATGTGCTAAGAAAGCCTCACAACCCTTCCTTATCAATCTCCTAGCTGCTGTGGCTGATTTAATGGTAGAAAGACAACCCGTTCCTTCACCCACAACTGTAATCTCATCCCCATCCGCTGTCTGTAATGAAATCCTCTTCAGCCGATAATCTACCATCGCTTGATGATGTGATAACCAATCCATTCCTAGTATCACATCAAGCTCATGGAATGGTAGTTCAATCAAGTCAGCCAGAAACTCATAACCCTGTATCCTCAGAGGACAACCCTTATAAACCTTCTTCACCATAACACTATGGCCTAAAGGGTTTGTGACCAATTTGTCCTCCTCTAACTCCTCTATCTGTGCCCCTTTACTTTCCGGTGGTCTGATGCACATATAAGAGTTTGTGGAACTAGGATCTATCAAAGCATAAATAGACATGTCATAAAGAGAAAAAGTACCCCGAATGACATCTACTGGATCTAGCTCCTCTCGAGCTCTCATTGTTAGTAGTATGCCCTAGAGCATATCATTTAGTATGTATCTTGTACATATTTTTATTAATAAAAGGCATTTCCACTTTTCCGTTTACATAATATATTTATGTGTAATAGAAAAGGTCCATTGATATTTTGTTAGAAATATTATTCTTAAGTTGTTAAGAATATGAGTGACAATATTTCTAGCACGAAGTATCATAAATAGGTTCATAATCGAGGATACTTCATAATAAGGACATGACTTATCCAGAAAGATTGTATTCATGTTTGTTCCCAAGTTATTTATATGAGATATAAATAAGATGGAATGGTGAGTCTCATGCCATATAACAAACATGATAGGCACTTATAAATGATAAGTAGGCCGAACCAGTGACACTTATGACAAGCACATGGAGTTTACTCTTGTCAATGTTTTGTCATAAATCATATCAGTGCATATAATCTTTAGACCTGAGATAGCACAGTTATCTTGTATATAGGTAGTTTGAGTTTGATACTGCTTTCATACTTGTACTGTGTATGGGTATATGGGCATGTGTTGGCTCCTACTAGTTATATATGGAGGTAGGTGTTGATCAAGATGGAATCTGTTCCTCTAAGTAAATAGAGATAAAATCCTATGTTCATTTAATTGTTCTTGATGTTTCAAGTTCCTGGCCAGAACGGATAGATTTATTCAGAAAAGAGTTTCTGATGAGAAAATCTTTTTAATCAAGAACTGGAATTAAAAAAGAACATAATATTCATAGCAAATGGAGTTTGACATAAACCATGACTCTAGCTAGAGTTGGGATTTTGTAACAAAGAGATTCTAGTGCATGGTAACATATGATTATAGGTTCATTTAAGGTAAACCTTATTACTAATTGGGTGGCCATGCATGCTATGCTAGGTGTTAACCATGATCTATGAGGTTCATAAAATGATTTAGAGAAATCATTTATGGTAAGAAAGAGTTCTGATGATATTAAGAGTTGATATCATGTCTCATTGCCAATTAGTGATGAGCCTAGTAAGTCACACACATACACAAGTTATCACCTAATTAAATATGATTTAATTAATTAATTAAAGAGTTTAATTGATTAATTAAATAGGTTTGGTTTGCAATTAGTTTGCAAAGTCCCTAGCATGACTTGAAGCCAAATCTAGATTATTGGATGTATAATATAAGTTAAATTTATATTTAAAGTGTTTAAATATGAATTTAATTAATAAGAAATTAATTAATAGAGATTAATTAATTAATTTATATTTGATATAAATTAATTAGAAGAAGAAAAATAATTATTTTGGGTTGAGAACTCAAAATTAAGACACAGGGGCATTTTGGTAAATTTGCAGTGTGACACGTGGCACCATGAGATGGTGACACATGGCATAACACATAAGCTTGCCAATGTTTTTTAATCATTTAAGATGATTAAAATTAAGACTACATATAGGTTTGACACTTGGCACAATGTGATTAGGTCACTTAAACCTAGAGCTAATCAAAGGGTGACATGTGGCAAGGGTTTAATGTGTTAACCTAGCTATTTAAGTGTTGTTATGAGAAAATAAAATACAACCAGCAGCCACACTCCTTGGTCACGCCATTTTGCAGCCCTCCCTCTATTCTTCTTCATCTCTCATCAATTCAAAGAGATTAGCCATCAATCTCTTGAATTAAGAACACTAGAAATTGTTTCTAGTGTCCTGTTTACATCTCTAATCTCTTAAAAGGCAGAACTTGAATTTCTAATTAATAGAAAAGGCTTTGGAAGCTGTTCAAGGGCTACCATAGGTGTTCTTGTTGTGGACAAGCTAGAGGGACAACATCTGGTGTCCTGAAGATGAATCTCAAAGGCGCAGACACGCTGCAGTGCATCAAGAGGTTAGTGTAATCGTTCTTGATTTAATCTAGGGTTCTAAAATTAATCTGATTAATTTTAAAATCTTAAATGGTAAATACAGATCCAAAAACATATTAAAAGAGTTTCAGTATGTTGTTTATCATTGAAATCAAATAGATAAAAATAATTCTTGCATGATGCATGTGACCCTAGGTGAAAATTTTTGAATTCAATGGTATAAACTTGTGTTTTTCATGCTTCCATTCCTTCAATTGGTATCAGAGCTACTATATTTGCCATTTAGATTGTTTATTATATGATTTAATTGTGTGATTTGATCATGAGATGATTGATCCATTGCTGGTTGGATCAAGAGGTGTGGCGGCATGCTTGATGAACTCCATCAATGGTGCGCATGGTTTGGCTACCATGGGTGGTTCAAGGTTTGGGTTTTAATTCTGCAATTGTTGTATGATCTAAGGCCTATTCTTTGACTAATTAAAGTGTTTAATTAGTAATTTTAATCACACAATTAAATTATGATTCAAATCAGAATTTTAAAAATTGTTTGAATGTGATTCAAATCTGAATTTTAAAAGTTGTTTGAATGTGATTCAAATATGAATTTTTAAAGTTGTTTGAATCATATTTAAATCTGATTTTTTAAAATTGATTGAATAAAATTCAGATCTGATTTTTTAAAAAATGTTTGAATGTGATTCAAATCTGATTTTTTAAAAAATGTTTGAATGTGATTCAAATCTGAATTTTTGAAGTTGTTTAAATGTGATTCAAATATAAATTTTTAAATTTGTTTGAATGAGATTCAAATCTGAATTTTTAAATTTATTTGAATCATATTCAAATCTAGATTTTTAAGTTGAATATGAGATATTCAATTTAATTTAAGTATGTATTTTTTATTTAATTGTTAAATAGTGATATGCATGATGGATGATCATGGACTATAAAAGACCAATGTGATTGGATTTATTTCTTTTATGTTTCTTTGGGATTGTAAATTAATTAATTTATTTTAATTTATTTTGGGCATGTATTATTAAGTTTGTAATAATTTTTGGGTTGTAATTTCATTTGTTTAAGTTCTTGTAAATTCCCCTTGGTATGCCAATGATTACTATGTAATATTGGATTGCAAGAAGTTCAAGGAGGTCAAGAGCATTGGTGGGACCAGTGGGAGGAATTCAAGATCAAGTGTTGATTATGTATTCCTTCAGCAACTCTTATAAAATGAATGAATGAATGAAATGCACCTAGGAATGCCCTGATTCAATTCTTGGTGGCTCAGAATTGAATCCCTTAGAAAGTCCATGATCATACCATATTTACTGCTTATCCATGAATGCATGAGATGTATGGAAATGTATGCAATTATATGATATATGCATGCTAAATGGATAATTTGCAAAGTGAGACCTTAATAGTAATTAGAACGACCATAAAATCTTCCAAACAAATGATTAAGTTGGATATGCTATAATTAAAGTAATTATAACATAGGCCCTCCATTGGGGCAATTATTTTAAGAAATTTTAAATAGTTGCATGAGATGCAATTAATTTAAGAGATTTTCTTAAGAATCATTGTTAAGCATGAGATGTTGTAAATATGTAAATGGTTTGGTGGCCAATATTGGATGTACCTGAGGACATTAAAATTATTTACATAATTACTAGCTCAATGGGATCAACTTAACTAATGCAAGATAAGTCAATAATGGATGTACCTAAGATTTTGAGCATTAGGGGCTAGGTAAAGGATTGAACCTCACATGAGATGTGATGGGCAAGGAGTTGCTCACTTATAGTTTATTGTAGTTCCAATAATGGATGTACCTGAGGATGATCAATAGAATTATAAGAATTCAATCACCACTAGAAATCCATCCAACTAGGATTTCCGTTTTCTACTTTGGAAGTGTAGGATTCGCTAAGTTAGTGGGAGGACCAATTTGATTAAAAGACCATAATCATTTTAGTTAATTATATGATACATTTACTAATTTATCTGGTTATTTTCTGCAGTTAATTTTCTGATAAAAATGAGCACAAAACAACCACCACCATCCAATATCCTTGCAAGCATACTTGATCTCAATAGGTTGACAGGACCTAATCTCTCTGATTGGCTAAAAAATTTGAAACTTGTCTTGAACCTTGAACATATAGGATATGTTATAGATTCAAATGTTCCTGGTCCCTTACCTCCAGAGGCCACACAAGAGGAACATGAAACTTTGGACAAGTGGAAGGAGCATGATATGAGAGCTAAGTGTTACATGCTTGCTTCCATGAGTAATGAGTTCTGACGACATGAAAACATGCAGAGTGTGAGTGAGATCCTCCTTCACCTACAAGAGTTGTATGGTGAGCATAGCAGGAATGCTAGGTATGAGATATCTAGACAACTATTCCGCATGAGGGACAGAATGTTGGGGATCATGTCCACAAGATGATTCGGTTGATTAAGTAGTTGGAACATCTTGACTTCAACATGGATTTCCAACTACAGACGGATTTGATCCTTTAGTTCCTTCCTGAGTATTTTGGGAATTTTGTGACAAATTTTCATATGACTAAATAGGAATGCACCTTAGCTGGTTTACTCAACATGCTGGTTATTGCCCAAAAGAATATGCCGGGCAATAAAGGAAAAGAGGTAGCTTTGATTGCATCTTCTTCTGCTGGAAAGTCCAACAAGAAGAAGGGCAATAAGAAAAAGAAACCTCAGATTCCTAGACCTTCCAAGAAGATAGCCAAACAGAAAAAACAATGATCAAAGTTGACAAAGGTAAAGGAAAGTGTTTCCACTACCAGCAGGAAAGTGTTTCCACTGTCTAGAGTATAGCAATCTAAAAGAATGTAATGCCATGATGAAAATTAACTCAAAATTCAAAATATATTTGGCACTTAAGATTAGGTTATGTTGCAGAAGATAGGATTGCAAAATTGGAGAAAATGGGGATTTTATCCTCATTGGGCTCTGAGCCTACTCCAACTTGTGAATCTTGCCTTCAGGGCAAAATGACTAGATCACCCTTTGTTGGACAAGGGCTAAGAGCTGAAAATATTTTGGAGCTAATACATAGTGATGTATGTGGTCCATTTAAAGAAATGGCTAGAGGGGTTTTTCATTATTTTATTACCTTTACTGATGATAAATC
This sequence comes from Hevea brasiliensis, assembly GCF_030052815.1. Classification (NCBI taxonomy): domain Eukaryota; kingdom Viridiplantae; phylum Streptophyta; class Magnoliopsida; order Malpighiales; family Euphorbiaceae; genus Hevea; species Hevea brasiliensis. The sequence goes on along the minus strand of NC_079497.1, from coordinate 76,120,495 downwards.
AAGGTTTGGTAATTTGTATTTGATGAAATACAAACATGAATCTTTTGAAAAGTTCAAAGAATTTAAATCTGAAGTAGAAAATCAAACAGGAAAGAATATTAAAGCTCTTCGATCAGATCGTGGAGGTGAATATTTGAGTACTGAATTTGATGAATACTTGAGAGAGCATGGCATTGTTTCTCAGCTGACTCATCCAGGAATGCCACAACTAAATGGTGTATCTGAAAGGAGAAATCGTACCCTATTGGATATGGTACGTAGTATGATGAGCTATACTGATATGCCAATCTTCTTTTGGGGATTTGCATTAGAATCAGCTTTGTATATTCTGAATAGGATTCCATCAAAATCAGTTTCTTCCACACCTTATGAGATATGGCATGGAAGAAAACCAAGTCTTAAGCATGTTAAGATTTAGGGTTGTCCAGCTTATATCAAAAAGCTGAACACTGATAAATTGGAGACTAGATCAGAAAAAGGTCGATTTGTTGGATATCCAAAAGATAGTTTTGGATATTAATTTTATTTGCCTACTTCACAAAAGGTTGTGATAAGTACAGATGCCACATTTCTTGAACAACAGTTTGTTCAAGAAGGAGGCAAAGGAAGGTAAATACAGTTAGAATTAGAGAATTCTGACCAACCAATAGATCAGATGGATATAGATCCATCTAGTTAACCAATACCCGTTGATGAAACATCTACAGCTGTTCCTCATAGAACAACCAGGGTTTCTCATCCACCAGTGAGATATGGTTTTCTTCTTGAAGAAGAACAAGAGTTGTCTACTCATGAAGAAGTAGATCATGGAGTTGATCCACTTACCTATGCAGAAGCTATATCAGATATAGACTCTTCAAAATGGATTGATGCTATGAAATCCGAGATTGATTCCATGTATAAGAATCAAGTTTGGGATCTTGTTGACCCACCTAAAGGTATTATACCTATAGGGAACAAATGGGTTTTCAAGAAGAAAATTGGTTCTGATGGAAAGGTAGAGACCTATAAGGCAAGGCTAGTAGCGAAAGGGTTTCGCCAAAGGCAAGGAATCGACTATGAGGAGACTTTCTCACCTGTTGCCATGCTTAAATCAATTAGGATTTTATTAGCAATAGCTGCATACTATGATGATGAGATATGGCAGATGGATGTCAAAACAGCTTTTCTCAATGGATACATTGAAGAAAACATTTTCATGGAACAACCTAGGGGATTTGAATCCCAAGATGGTTCCAAGGTATGCAAGCTAAAGCGATCCATTTATGGGTTGAAACAAGCTTCGAGGAGTTGGAACATCCGTTTTGATGAAGCCATTAAATCCTTTGGTTTTATAAAAAATGAGGATGAGCCATGTGTATATAAGAAGGTTAGTGACAGTGCTATCACTTTCCTTGTCTTATATGTGGATGACATACTGTTGATGGGTAATGACACAGGTATGTTGACGACTATAAAGGTATGGTTGTCAAATACATTCTCCATGAAAGACTTAGGGGAGGCAACCTATATTCTTGGAATTCGCATCTATAGAGATAGAGCGAAAAGAATAATTGGTTTATCCCAAAGTCTATACTTGGAAAAGGTGTTAAAGAGGTTTAACATGCTTGATTCCAAGAGAGGATTGTTACCAGTGAGACATGGTATCCATCTTTCTAAAGAGATGTCTCCAAAGACACCTGAAGAAAGAGATAAGATGGCCAGGATTCCATATGCTTCGACTATTGGAAGTTTAATGTATGTAATGTTGTGTACTAGGGCGGATATCGCATATGCTGTTAGTTTGACTAGCAGGTATCAATCCAATCCAGGTTTAGAACACTGGATAGCTGTCAAGAATATTCTTAAGTACCTGAGAAGAACTGAGGATTTATTCTTGATTTATGGAGGTGGAGACTTGCAATTGGATGGTTATACTGATTCTGATTTCCAATCAGATATCGATGATAGAAAGTCTACCTCTGGATATGTGTTCATTTGTAATGGAGGTGCAGTCAGTTGGAAGAGTTCCAAGCGAGCACATCGCAAATTCCACTCTGAGTGAGTATATTGCTACATCATATGCTGCAAAGGAAGCTGTTTGGATAAAGAAGTTCGTGACAGAACTTACAGTAGTTCCTTCCATTGAGTCAGCAGTTTCACTACACTATGACAATAATGGAGCAGTCATACAGCCGAAGGAACCAAGGTCTCACCAAAATCCAAACACATAGAAAGGCACTACCACATTATCAGAGATATAGTTGGGCAAGGCGATATAGCCATGCAGAAAAATAACATCAGCTGAAAAACTAGCTGATCCATTCACTAAGCATTTATCACAAGCTCAGTTAGACCGACATCTTGAGAAGATAGGTCTAAGATATTGTAATGAATGGCTCTAGTGCTAGTGGGAGATTATTAGTAGTATGCCCTAGAGCATATCATTTAGTATGTATCTTGTACATATTTTTATTAATAAAAGGCATTTCCACTTTTCCGTTTACATAATATATTTATGTGTAATAGAAAAGGTCCATTGATATTTTGTTAGAAATATTATTCTTAAGTTGTTAAGAATATGAGTGACAATATTTCTAGCACGAAGTATCATAAATAGGTTCACAATTGAGGATACTTCATAATAAGGACATGACTTATCCAGAAAGATTGTATTCATGTTTGTTCCCAAGTTATTTATATGAGATATAAATAAGATGGAATGGTGAGTCTCATGCCATATAACAAACATGATAGGCACTTATAAATGATAAGTAGGCCGAACCAGTGACACTTATGACAAGCACATGGAGTTTACTCTTGTTAATGTTTTGTCATAAATCATATCAGTGCATATAATCTTTAGACCTGAGATAGCACAGTTATCTTGTATATAGGTAGTTTGAGTTTGATACTGCTTTCATACTTATACTGTGTATGGGTATATGGGCATGTGTTGGCTCCTACTAGTTATATATGGAGGTAGGTGTTGATCAAGATGGAATCTGTTCCTCTAAGTAAATAGAGATAAAATCCTATGTTCATTTAATTGTTCTTGATGTTTCAAGTTCTGGCAGACAGATAGATTTATTCAGAAAAGAGTTTTTGATGAGAAAATCTTTTTAATCAAGAACTGGAATTAAAAGAGAACATGATATTCATAGCAAATGGAGTTTGACATAAACCATGACTCTAGCTTGAGTTGGGATTTTGTAACAGAGAGATTCTAGTGCATGGTAACATATGATTATAGGTTCATTTAAGGTAAATCTTATTACTAATTGGGTGGCCATGGATGCTATGCTAGGTGTTAACCATGATCTATGAGGTTCATAAAATGATTTAGAGAAATCATTTATGGTAAGAAAGAGTTCTGATGATATTAAGAGTTGATATCATGTCTCATTGCCAATTAGTGATGAGCCTAGTAAGTCACACACATACACAAGTTATTACCTAATTAAATATGATTTAATTAATTAATTAAAGAGTTTAATTGATTAATTAAATAGGTTTGGTTTGCAATTAGTTTGCAAAGTCCCTAGCATGACTTGAAACCAAATCTAGATTATTGGATGTATAATATAAGTTAAATTTATATTTAAAGTGTTTAAATATGAATTTAATTAATGAGAAATTAATTAATAGAGATTAATTAATTAATTTATATTTGATATAAATTAATTAGAAGAAGAAAAATAATTATTTTGGGTTGAGAACTCAAAATTAAGACACAGGGGCATTTTGGTCATTTTGCAGTGTGACACGTGGCACCATGAGATGGTGACACATGGCATAACACATAAGCTTGCCAAATGTTTTTTAATCATGTAAGATGATTAAAATCAAGATTACATATAGGTTTGACACTTGGCACAATGTGATTGGGTCACTTAAACCTAGAGCAAATCAAAGGGTGACATGTGGCAAGGGTTTAATGTGTTAACCTAGCTATTTAAGTGTTGTTATGAGAAAATAAAATACAACCAGCAGCCACACTCCTTGGTCACGCCATTTTGCAGCCCTCCCTCTTTTCTTCTTCATCTCTCATCAATTCAAAGAGATTAGCCATCAATCTCTTGAATTAAGAACACTAGAAATTGTTTCTAGTGTCCTGTTTACATCTCTAATCTCTTAAAAGGCAGAACTTCAATTTCTAATTAATAGAAAAGGCTTTAGAAGCTGTTCAAGGGCTGTCATAGGTGTTCTTGGTGTGGACAAGCTAGAGGGACAACAGCTGGTGTCCTGAAGACGAATCTCAAAGGCGCAGACACGCTGTAGTGCATCAAGAGGTTAGTGTAATCGTTCTTGATTTAATCTAGGGTTCTAAAATTAATCTGATTAATTTTAAAATCTTAAATGGCAAATACAGATCCAAAAACATATTAAAAGAGTTTCAGTATGTTGTTTATTATTGAAATCAAATAGATAAAAATAAATCTTGCATGATGCATGTGACCCTAGGTGAAATTTTTTGAATTCAATGGTATAAACTTGTGTTTTTCACGCTTCCGTTCCTTCACTCATAGCATAAGCACGGGGTGTTACCTTGGCCTCTTACCTCTCGACAATCTTTGTAATAGGCCTCTGTGAGGTACCAGCTGTATCAGGCCTCGTAGTTTTTTTACCCCTCTGTGCTGCTGGGGTAGACCTCTCCGTTTGGGGTGGAGTAGTGGGAGCACTCCTCTGTGGATAATCCTTCAAAAAGTGGTATGTGGACCCATATCTAAAGCATCCCCCAGTCAACAATCTACACTCTCCTCGGTGGTTCCTCCCACATTGAGTACAAGCTAGTATTGGGGCTGATCCCAGTGTAGGTGCACCCGGAGAACTACCAACTGATACACCTGACTGTTTTCCTCTCTTCGGAGCAAACTGAGATCTCTGTTTCTTACCTCAACCTTGAGTCTGACCATGAGACCCCTAGGACTTCTTACTATCAGTAGCTGCTAAACTAGACTGGCCCTGTCCAAATCCTTCTTACGTTGTTGGTCTCTCCTGGACTGTTCCTCATCTCTAACTCTCTCCACATCAAGAGCTGATGCTACTAACAGGGAGAAGTCTATGAAGTGTGGGATGTAACTATCAGTCTGATGTTGTCATTTAGTCCATCCTCAAACCTCCTGCATCTATCAGCCTCTGTGGGCAATATTTCCCATGCATATCTACTAAGTGTCATGAATTTTTGCACATATTCGGAGACTGTAAGCTGCGTCTATCTCAATGCCAAGAATTCTCTCCTTCTGGCCTCTAGGTACACATGGCTAATATATTTATTTTTGAACTCAGCCAGAAAGAAATCCTAGGTGATCTGTACAGCCTGTACCACTCTCGACACTGTCACCCACCACTAATACGCATCCTCTTGAAGTAGTGATAGAGCACACTTCAACTGCTGTTCTAGAGTGCAGTGTAGCTACTGCAATACCCTTTCTCTTCTCTCTAGCTAGTACTCTGCAGCGGCTGGGTCATCCTCCTTCTTACCCTTAAAATCAATGGCTCCATACTTTTATAATTTCTCTAATGGGGACCTCTGCGCTGGCTGTAGCTGTGGAGGTGGTGGTGGTGGTTGTGGCTGTGAAGGTGGAGGTAGTTGTGGTTGAGGTATAGCTCCGGTAATTTGACGGAGCATCTGAGCCATCTACTCCAAGAAGGCCTACTATGCTCTCCCCATAGCACCACGGGATGACTCTGCTCTACTACTTCGCTCCTGACTAGAAGCAGGTGTAGGTGTAATACCCCGAACCTCCGAGTTATGAATAGTACCATTTTTGGTCCGTGACTAATACTATTCAAAGACACCTTGAGGACCAAAAATAAATAGAAAATTAATTGAGATAGACACAATAAAAATTCTAGTGAACAAAAAAGCTAAGGACTCATCGGGTATTATAAAAAGAAGGATTATGACCCGATGAGGGGCATTTTGGTCAATTCACCTCAAGAGTTGACTTTTGACCAAAATGTCAATTAAATTAAATGAAATTAATGAATTGAATTATGGGGTAAAAATTGAAGAAAAATTCAAGTAAAAATATGTAAGGGAAAATTTATGAAATGAAAACTTGAACTTTCATTTCCATTATGACAAAATTAAAATGAAAGACTTATGGGCTTTTGATAGTTAAATTTAATTATTTAATTAAAAGGAAAAATTAAGTGTAAAAGTAAAAAAAAAAAAAGGAATAAAAATTTAAGTTTAATTATCCTTATGACACAATTAAAATTTATAATTTTAATAAGCTAATTTTGGGGATAAATATATATATATATATATATATATATATATATATATATATATATATATATATAAAAGAAGACAAATGTCTTCTTCATTTCTTTTTTTTTCATAAGATGCCACCACCCTTTCCTCTCTCTTCCTCCCTCTCTCTTTTTCTCTTCTTCTTCCACTTCTTCCCCTCATTGATTTCCCCTCTCAAGTTTTAATTCCCTTAAATTCCCTTCATAAATTCTATAGCCCACTAAAAGAAAACATCAAAGAGATCTTTGATTGAGAGATTAAAAGCAAGGAGAACAAGAATTGAAAGAAAAGTGAAGTTGGAAAGAATTCAACAAGAGGTAAGTTTCTTTTCATGTTAGATTAATTGTATAAACTTGGAATGAAGTTAATTCATGATAAAATTTCATAAGAAAATGAAAGAAAACATGTATGGAACCTAAACTAGGGTTTTGGCCAAATGAAAGAAAAATTAGGGTTTGATGTATTTTTAGTTAAATTGATGATAAATCTAAGTTAAAGTGAAGTAGTATGCATGATTGGAAGTAGTAAGATTTCATGGGATTGCATAAATTGAATTATGGAAGATTAGGATTCATGGGGAAATTGGGTTTTGGTGCTAGAGAGTGAAGTTGGTGTGTGTAGTGTTAAATTATGATCATTTGAGATTTATTTAGTTTGAATTGACATTGGGTTGATGAATGGAGATAATGAAATGGTAGGATTAGGGAAATTGCAAACTTTGGTGTTTGAAAATTATATGTTTTGTGCTAAGAAGTGCCATTGATGTGTTAATGCTAAATTATAGTCATTTTGGGTGAATTAAATGTGAATTGAGGTTGGTTAGTGGAAGTAATTGAAGAAATGAAAATTTTAACTTGGGGCATAATTTGCACACTGAGTTCAGTGTATTTAACAGCCCATAAATTGAGCTACACAACTCCAATTGGTGTAAAACTAATTGGAAATGAAACTTAAGACATAGGGCTAGAATTTTCATGAAGAGACTCACCCCAGAAATTACCTAAACCTTGGCTTGAACTTAGAGACACAATTCTGGAACCTACAGAATTTGACCATGTGAATAGTAAATTTTGCATGGCCATAACTCTCTCTAGAAAACTCCGATTTAGGCAATTCTTGAACCGATGGAAACCTAAGGCATAGTAGAACATTTCATGTGCAGGACTTGAGGCTAAATTATGGACTTAACCCAATCAAATTGCTGAGTAAAGTTGAATCACCGAATCTGCAGAACTGTAGATTTACCATATAAACAGTAAATTTTGCATGGCCATAACTCTCTCTAGAAAACTCTGATTTAGGCGATTCTTGAACCGATGGAAACCAAAGACATAGTAGAATATTTTGTATGCAGAACATTAGACCAAATTATGGACTTAACTTGATCAAATTGCTTAACGAAGTTAGATCGATAAATCTGCTAGAACTGAATCTGTAGCATGAACAGTGACGTGTACAGTAATTTTGTTTTGGGCATAGCTTGAGCTGCATAGCTCCAAATTAGGCGATTCAAAAAGAAAAATAAAGTTAAGACCTAGATAAACAATTTTTATGAAGAACACCTCGCCAACTTATGATTGAAACTAGGTAAAAATTGGGTTCGAAGATTGGGGCACCAATTTGTCCAAAACCAAAATTTTCTAAAACTTGCAAAGCTAACTTGGGATGCATTAGACATGCATGTGATGAGTTTTTGGCGGCAATTGAGATTAGTATTGAGGTATTTTATTTGTGTATTTTCAATAGAAAAAGAAGTTGGAACGGACAAGGAATAGCGAGTAAAGAGAAAGGGGAGCATTGAAAGTTTGTGCACAACTAACATTTTCTTCATATTTAAACTTGTAAATTGTTTGGAATGTGTTTATTTGAATGAGTTTGCTTTGAACAAGTTTACTTTGACTGAAATATGATTTTTCTCTTGCATTTGAGAAATTTGGGTGTTGCCACCTTTATATGGATATTATGATGAATTTAAATGTGTTTATTGGTTTATAAACGTGATTGTTGAGTGGAAAATTTTTTTGAAACTGTTTTGAAACCACAGTTAGCATGACAGTCCCTTTCGGAACTCTCAAGTAGTAATGGCTACTTGGGGTTGATAATTGATATTGATTATGTCTCCCATTAATAACGGTTAATGGGGTAAGACTACATGAGTACTCATTAGCTTGCTAGCCCTTCCCTCATTAATAACGGTTAGTGAGGTTGAGATTGCTTTATCGTGGTGTACAACACGGCACTGAACGTGAAATTTTGTGTCATAGCCTGAACTGTGTGTTGATGTTGGCAACACTAATGCTTTGTGAATTGTGATTTATGAAGTGTGATTTCTCATTTGAAATGTTATTCCAATGAATAGCTCTTATAAACTTAGAACTATTATGAAGTTTTCATGCTTAAGAAAAATGTGATTTATTAAGCTTTGAAAAATTGTGTTTTACCTTAAGTTTTAAAGTTATTAGTTGTGCACCACTGAGTGATATACTCAGCGATAGCTTCTTTATGCTGTTGCAGGTAAGGGAAAGGAGAAGGTTGCCGAGTGAGAGACTTGGAAGCAGCATTTTGGTATTGTTTGTGGGTATATATTGTAGTTATACCCTTGTGATTTCCTTTTGATGTATTTTGCACTATATGCATGGATGTACGGACATTGAGCAGTTTGTATTTAAAAGCATTGCATTGCTATCACATTTTGAGTTTTAACTATTTTGTATTTTACTTTTAGACTTATGAAAATGTAACTTTTGCAATATTTAGTCTATCATTATTTCCAATGAATGTTTACATGGAATTTTAACTATTCTCATACAGTTTTTCGCAAAAGAATTAATAAGATTAAAAGCTATGGTTTGTTTTAAAATCCTTTGTAGCATAACTCATGGGTTATCAGTAGGTGGAGTTCGGTGATTTATTAGGTATGCTACTGGAACATGTCATGCCTTACAAGGGATAAGGTGTGACAGTAGGTGCATGAGACTCTACCTCCTCCTCTACTGGTCTAAGAGACCCATGCTCTGAAGGATTGGATGCCATCGATCCTATAAAATAGACAAAGAATAGATCTGCATTAGTGTCACCTCGACTCTAATTAAAGGCACATGCATGTTGTGCACACTATCTCTCTCCATCTATCTAGGTCTAGGACCGCCTAAACCTTTGCTTTGATACCACTAATTGTGATGCCTCTTACCCATCTATAGTGTAGCTGAGCAAGATGTGCCACATTCAGTACCGGAGCACCCTATCTTGTCTTGTAGTGTACATTATTAATTCAATGTCCATTTCCTAGTATTATCTCATGTGTGGAATTTTTTTTTTTATGGAGATTCGGATAGAGCCTCCTCTATTTTATTAGTATATGGCAGGGTTTACTATTCACCTATTAAAAATAATCAATATTCATTTCCATTTCCTAAGTGTCATGTCATTCAATAATACTCATAAGGTTTTAAGTAGTGTACTTCATTTCATTCCTATGGAAATTCATATACAATAATTTGCACAACTCAAAATGATTTACATCTTGTGATTATATACAATGAACAAAAAGAAACAAAACTAGATATACATGGGCCCTACCAAAAACTAACTGTAGAGGTGACTAGTAAATCTACACCAATCTCTGTCAGAGCACTAATGGTATGGCTGCTACTGCTGCTATCGCTGATCTCCAGTACCTACGTGATAGAAAATCAACGCGCTAAGCGAATTACTTAGTGGTACATAAATTCAAATAAAAATAGTAGAATAATTAAAATAACTATGCTAAGAGTAATTTTCATAAATTTTGAGTTATCAACATATTAATTAAACTTTTGAATAATTTAAAGTTATCGGGATCTTTTCTGTTTACTTATTCGCTATTCAATCTTGTTTAATTCATATCAGTGCCCAAGTAATCCATAACAGACTATAAAGGCTGGATACAGGGGAGTATACTAGTTAGACAGCCATATGTCTAACATGTATACACCTGTCATGTCTGGCACAAGGCCAGTGGGCAGGCATAATAGCCAAAAATTAAAACAGGCGCAATGGCCAACTGGTAGGCATAAAGCCTGTAGAACAACCATATCAAACAGATATTGTCTATCAATAATTATTCATATAGGCAATACTGCTATTGATACACTTGAATTGTATAGATATTTTTAAGCACATTTGTATACTATCTCATAGCATTTAGGCAAGTATTTTCATGCATAGTAGTTGATTTCATTAGTTTTTGTAATTTCCATTGTCAAGCCCTTAATTCCATGTTTTCTGCATCATTTCAGGTGTTTGGGTGAAGCCCCACAGTATAGGAGTGCAAAAAGGAAGCTTGGAGAGGTCAAGAGACTGAGTATTACTGCTGATACAAAGTACATGGGTCATGTAAGCCAAGCCCTAGACCCATGTAACTTTCTACCAGAAGAAAGCCAGATAGCCAATGGAGAAATAAAAGTACACGGGTCATGTAATTAGACCTGTGTAATCTACAGAGAACCGTGTAAGTCTCTACAGGGCGCAAGCTTGAAGAACCTTATGGGAACAAAAGTACACGACCCGTGTAACCAAGCCCGTGTAGTTGGCACAGACCCGTGTAACTATCTGTGCCAATGCAAGACTCCGCAGTTCCACTCCAGAAATTTACACAGTCCTACACGTCGGGGGCCGTGTACTATGCGGCAGCTAGTTTTATAACTCGAATTCCCACCCTTGTTTTCTGATTCAAATGAGACTCCTAAAGCCTTTTGCACTCAAAATGACCTAACCCTAGAGCAACCATTACAAATAGAAGAGAAAACATCAGAAAAAGTGGCTAGGCTCTGGCGCTCTCTCTTTTATCTTTTGACAGCACTTTTAGGAGTTTTAGAAAAACTCACATTCTGCACTCTCTCCAGCCATCTTGAGGAGAAGAATATTGGTATCAAGGGGAGTTCTCTAGCCGAAGTCCCACAAGATCAAAACTGCAACTCTCTTCTGTTCCTTCATTCCATCTCTTTAAATGGATTTTTATTGTTTTATTTCTTCTATATGATTTCTTTTTATTGTCTTTACCTTTTTATCATGATGTTTGCTAAACTCATGAGTGAGTAGTTTTTATATTCTGGAATTGGGAGAGTAATGCTTATAATCTTTGTTATGGATAAATATTAAATTTTATTTATTGGATTTGAGATTTGTTCCTTGATTTTATTTATTGTGATCTTAATGCATGCTATGTGCTGGTACCCACTTAGTATTGATTGTAGATATTAATTGAAGGACTGAAAGGTGAAGATTAATATTAGAAAATCAAGATCTTGAACCTAGGAATTCTGACCTAGATATAGGCTGATACCTTTGTGGAACTTCGAAATTAGTCAAAGACCTTAAGGGATTTTAATTAATCTGATCGCCACAAAAGTCGAGTTAAGTTAATTAGAATACACCCTAGATACCTTGAGAGAGGACTTAGGATACCTTAGGACTAATTTCCATCAAGGTAAACGATTCTCCTAACTAGTAAATAAATAAGATAACATCCATAGCAAGATTCAGGTGTGAAATCTTAATTCCAGAATTGTTCCAAAATATATTACTTCATTTTAAGTTTACCATTCTAGTGTTTAAGGTTAACAAACTTCATTCCCTAAGTATTTGATAGCCTAAACAGTCAAAATTACTGTGTAGATTGGTACTTGCTAAATAAATTCCTAGCGGGAATGATACTCTACTCATCACTTTATTACTTATTAGCGATTCGTGCACTTGCGGGATTGTAAAACCAGTGAAACAACTATCTGTAGTTCCTAATTGGTATACCAATTGATCCAAGCTATATACATAAGTCTAGGTATACATTGGACAATTTAGTGTAGTTATGTGGTCAAAAAATTATTTTAGTTAATTTCATATCATGTAATAAGTCATTTTAAGAATTTTTCTCAAGGTCCTGATTTGGTGTTCTAATTTCACCTAGCAAATTAATCAAAATATAGCAACTGTTTGGCCATACTTCCTTCATTGAAGTTGTTTCTCTATGTCTTATCTTTGTTTTCCTTTTTTAATCATGTCATTTGGAGTTTTAGAACTCACGTCATGGACAAATAACCAAAACTGGTTCATTATCTCTTTTTGGTTCCAGAACCAGGCAGATTCTGGAGTCAAACTTTATCTAATTATTTGGCATACTGGCTTGACCTAGGTAATTGACCAAGTTCCATTTGGTTTTGGGTTTTGGTCAAAATACCAAAATTTTATTTCTAAGTCTGATAGAGGTTTTAGCTTTAGTTTCACTACATTTGCAGTTTTTTGGACCAAGTTATGGCATTTTTGCCAAAACTAGTCGGATAGGTTCAAGTCCAGAATTTCAGGTCAGTTTAGTTCTGGACAGAATTGGTGACCTAATTTGTGCTAGCAATTTGATTGGCTTAGGAGCAGAATTAGGCTCTGTGTTCTGCATGAAAAATGTACTCCTATGTCTAACCTTTCCAATGGTTGAAAAATCAGGTCATTCTAACTTTTCTAGAGTAAGTTATGGCCATTTTAACATTTATTGTTTATTTGGTTATTTTCCTAACTTCATACTAGGGTTGTTCGGATTCAAGCAATTTTTAGGTCAAGTTGGGGATAGTGTTTGGGCATGGTATCTTCATGAAAAATGGGGCATTTTGACCCTAGTTTCATCTCCAATTGGCCTTATACCAATTGGAGCAACACAACTCTAGTTGTGGCTCAATATTCACACTGGCCTCATAAGTCCCAAAACCTACATGAAAATGTAACACTCCCAATTTCAATTCCTCCAACTCCCAAACTTCATTTGACATACATGGTACTTCTAATTGTCAACAAATCATCTCAACAATGCTAATCTCAAGCCATAATACAAAATTTCCAAAGTTTGGCCAAAACCCTAACTCAACATATCTAAATTCATGTAACTCACATCTAAACATCATGGCTATCAAATATAAATATCAAACACCATCCATAGGCATGTTTAATATCAATTAAACTCATTATATCCTCATGTCTCAAGGCTGCCAAAATTTGGTCACCTCACATATCCATTATTTTCTTAATTTTTCATGCAAAATTAACTCATTTTAACTTCAATTCAAAGTTTAATGAATGGAGGAAGGAAGAATAAGCACTAACCTTAATGACCAATGCTTGGACTTACTAAGAACCTTAATTTCTTTTCACTTCTTGGCATCCACTATCTTCCTTATGGTGTGGGATTAATTTTTAATGAAGATGACTTAGGGTTTTAGGGTGAGAAAAGGGAGGATTTCAAGCTAAAAAGCTTGAAAATGGTGGGAGCAAGGATGGCTATGGTGGATGGCCAAGTGAAGAAGAAGAAGAAGAAGAAGAAGAAGAAGAAAATGGTTTTGATTAGTCAAACTTGTCTTATGTTATAGTGTTTATCCCATAGTAATGTGTATTAAATTTTTAAGAGGTAATTTTTGCATCATGCTTAGGGTAGCCTTAGATTAGCATGAGGTCATGTTTACCTCATAATTTATTTCTATTTTTATTTCATTTTCTTTTCTTTTCCCATTTCCATTGAATTTTTCATGATTTTAATTTATTTTTTGTTTTTTAATCTCTCTCATTTTAATTGACATTTAGGTCAAAATTCAACATTGAGGGTGAAATGACCAAAATGTCATTCGTTGTGCTTATCGTGTTATATTTGTCAGTACCGATTGACTTAATTTTCTTAATTTTTTTTGACATTTTTAATGTCATTTAATTCTTATAAAACCTTCAAATTAGTCCAAATATTTATTTCACAGGGTTTCTCATGGATCTGGGATTGGCAACTGTCTTCATAGTCACTTCCTATTAAGGTCACCCATCGCCATTACTCTGTCACCTTTAACCGAGTTGCACTTTGTTTCTTTTATTTTTCCTTGATTTTTATTGGTCTTTATTTAGTCAATTTATGTCTCCTCACCCTAGTTTAAGTGCAGTTTCAAACATTCTAACTATCCGAACAGACATTAGTTTATTGGAACAATAGCATGTATGGACAACCTAAAGTGAAGGCCTTACATGTGAGGAGTCTGATCTATACCTCCTTAGCATGGAGACATGGAAGACATTGTGAATCTTTTCCAACTCTGGAGGCAATGCCAACCTATATAAAAATAAACCCACTCTTTTCAGAACCTCATACGGCCTGATGAAGTGAGGACTTAGTTTTCTCTTTTTGCCAAACCTCATGATCAACTTTAAGGAATACTTTGTCACCCACACTATACTAAATATATCTTCTCTTCATATCAATGTAAGACTTCTGTCTATCTGATGTAGCTTTGAGTCTGTCTCTAATGAGCTTAATCTTTTCTTCCATCTGCTGCACAAGTTCGGGGCCAATCAACTTCCTCTTGCCCACTTCATCCCAACACAAGGGAGTTCTACACTTCCTGCCATACAATGGTTCATATGGAGGCATTCCAATACTTGATTGATAATTATTGTTGTAAGCAAATTCAATCAAAGGTAAGTGTGTATCCCAACTTCCTTTAAACTCGATCACACAAGCTCAAAGCATATCATCCAAAATTTGAATAATTCTCTCAAACTGGCCATCTATCTGTGGATGGAATATTGTACTGAAGTTCAATCTAGTTCCTAGGGCTTTTGAAGACTACCCCAGAATCTAGAAGTGAACCTCGGATCTCTGTCATACACAATAGACACTAGCACTCCATGTAATCTCACCACTTCATCAATATACAATTGGGCCAATCTATCCAAACTATAATCTATCCTCACTGGCAAAAAGTGTGCAGACTTGGTCAATCTATCAATAATAACCCAAACTGCATCATGATTCTTCTATGTACATGGAAGTCCTATCACGAAATCCATAGTGATTCTCTCCCATTTCCACTCGGGAATTGGCAATGGCTGTAGTAACTCTACTAGCACTTGGTGTTCTGCCTTTACTTACTGA